>NC_056744.1:1436946524-1436949024 GCF_019279795.1 Protopterus annectens | reverse complement strand
GCTTTAAACTGTCAGTTTCATATGCTGAAATACCAGCAATTTCTCCTGTCTGTTTTAAAATAAAAGCTAACTTCCATTTCTGCCTGTGCAGATTATAAGGAATTGCATAACTTAATGCATGCCACTGAACAAGTTGGGAAGCTTGGTTTACACTGTGAATTTGATGCCTTGGAGGCTTCTTGTAGGGCTGCTGCCTCTGGCACAGTAATTAGAAGGCATGCATGGTTAAAGGAACAAAATTTGCCAGATCAAGTAAAAGCTAAATTATTGGATGCTCCTGTCCAGCATAATGTTTTGTTTGGATCTAAAGCTGAAGAGGTGATAAAGAAAATGGAGGACAAGGCAAAATCCATGCAAACAGTTAAAGATTTCTTACAAGTACAGCCACCCAGATTTAGTAGGAATTGGCCTACAAAAAATTGGTTCTTTCCCAATTCAGACAGGCCTCAGAGGGGTAGATACAGACACTCACAAGGAAGGCCTCAAACACAAGCCTCTTATAGACCAAGACAGTGGACTGCTTCCACCCCTAGGGGAGGAGAGAACAGGTCGCAAGCTCATAGGAAGCAGACTCAATGACTCCCTCTGTTGGGCTGCAGGAACTTCTTGCCTGGAAGCCCCTCTCGGAGGAAAACTTGCTCTTTTTCACCTAAATTGAACTCATATAACCCAAGACAAGTGGGTTGTGGATGTGGTTTCAAGAGGTTACAAATTCCATTTTCATACCCTACCAAGGCCAAGTGGATGGCCAGATCTTCCAAAACATCAATGGACAGAGGCCTTAAACCAGGTGGAAGCTCTTTTGGCTATGAAAGCCATAGAACTAGCTCCACTTTCAGAGATGGGACAAGGCTTTTACTCAAGGCTCTTTCTAGTCCCCAGGATGGATCTGTCAGTCTTGAACACTTTTCTAGAGATACCAAAATTCAAGATGCTAACTCTACAGCAGCTACTTCCAATGCTGACCAAAAATGCATGGATGGTAACTTTGGATTTAAAGGAGGCATATTTACACATTCCCATCAGGCAGGAACGCAGAAAATACCTCAGGTTCAAGGCCGGATCGAGACACGTAAGATTCTCTGTGCTGCCGTTTGGATTGTCTACTGCGCCCAGGGTCTACACCAAATGCCTGGCTCCAGTAATAGCTTATTGCAGACTCAAGGGAATTCAAATTTACCCTTATCTGGACGACTGTCTTATTCAGGCAGACAGCAAGGAGGTCTTACTCCAGCATCTACAGTTTGTTCAGAATCATCTCAAGTTCCAGGGATTCATTGTAAACATAAAAAAGTCAAATCTGACACCCTCACAACAGATAATTTTTCTGGGCGCTTCTCTAAACACAACAACCCAGATGGCATTTCTGACACACGAAAAACAGTTACAGCTGGCTTCAACTTTCAAAACTTTGGCAACTTTAACTCCGCTATCTGCAAGGAGATTCCTGCAGGCTTTGGGTTACATGGCCTCCTGCATCCTTCTCGTGCCATATGCAAGACTACATATGAGCGAAGAAAATACAGTGGTACCTAAACAGTTTATGGTTGCAGCATTGCCACAGTTTAGACATACTGATCTCCATCCTGCCTTGTCTTCAAAAGGAATTCCTTTGGTGGTCCAAGGCATGTACTCTAAACAAAGGAAAACCCTTCTGTCTGCCTCCGGCCACTCTGATACTAACCACGGATGCCTCAGATTATGCATGGGGAGCTCATTTTCAGGGCAACTGTCTGCAGGGCCTTTGGACAAAGGGTCAGAAGCACCTGCATATCAATTTAAAGGAAATGTTAGCCGTTAAGAAAGCTCTATTGGCCTTCAGGAATCTTCTACAACCAGGACAACTACTGATACGGACAGACAACACCACAGTTATGTGGTACATAAACAAGCAAGGGGGATCTCTTTCCTACCCCCTTTCCAGACTAGCCATGGATCTATGGAACACAGCTCTAGCTTGCAATCTGGACCTTCAAGCTCAGTTTCTACCAGGGAAACAAACTTCCTGGCAGACAGTCTGAGCAGAAACCTTTCGGACCCACATGAGTGGATGCTGGACACCGAAATATTCAGGATGATAACAGCAGTCTGGGGGTGTCTTCACATAGACCTCTTTGCATCCCACCTCAATCATCAACTACAGATTTTTTGCACCAGGACTTTCCACGAACAAGCTTGGAAAGTGGATGCACCATCATTCAGTTGGAGAAACCTCTCGGGATATGCCTTTCCGCCTCTTCCTCTTCTTCCACGGGTATTATCAAACAGGACAAACCCAAGATGATAATCTTGCTGGCCCCAAATTGGCCTCTACAGTTTTGGTGCCCAACTCTGAAAAACCTATGTCTGGAGCCCCCTTGGGTATTACCACAGACTCCGAACCTTCTGTCCCAGCACCAGGGTCAGGTTCTACACTCCCATGTCAGAACTCTCAGCCTGGCGGCCTGGTTAATCCAGGGTCTTTGATTCATTCTCTCCTACCCAAGCAGGTTATGGATGT
>NC_056744.1:1436871524-1436929024 GCF_019279795.1 Protopterus annectens | reverse complement strand
CTTATCGGAAAGCCATCAACAAAGTTGCTTTTCGTAAATCGACTGAAAGGCAAAAAGCATAAAACCAGCAGCACTTCTACAAAAGTTCTTCAGGATAGAAGCAATTCTAATGATATTAAAGTCCACGTTCCTCATAGGGTGAGTTTTGTTTAGGTGGATATTAATACAGCTGTTTCAATTTTGGGATCATACTGTATCTTTTGAGTAGATCTTATGACAGCAATTGATTTAATAAGTTAACAGTTGCTGGCACTATTTATAAATAACATTGAAAATATGGTTTTAACCAACCCCCATACGATCATATTGTTTCTGATATCTGTTTAAACTCATTTGTAAGATAAGTTTTTGTTCTGTCATTTGTTTTTGTCACACTGTTTGATGTCTGTTTGCTGTTTCTGAATGTTTTTCTTACGTGTATATATCTGTATTTGAATAGCTTTTGCATGTGCTTGTGAGACGGACTGGTGGTGGTGAAGTTTGCGAATGCATATAAATGCTTTTAGTTCAAGATCAAGAGACAATGAGGTGTTGGAAGGTTCTTCTTTTCCTCTCTGTTGTGCGGTCTTATACAAATTAATGGGGGGGGGGCACCCCTGCAAAAAGCAGTGTTTTGTCTTCCTTAGTGTTTAATGCAGTTGATGTAGTTTTGACTGTAATATGAAGATGATGGCTTTTGTAATGATATCTTTGTATGTGTGCATGCTCATGTTTTCATATGTCTGTATGATGTACAGGATCCCCAGTGCTGACTGAGATAAAAGTTGACGTCTTTTTTTGTTGGTGAACATTTGTCGACCAAGTAGATGGTGAATAGCTGTGCTAAATATCTACATTAGGTTGGAGAATATGCCCTTTCCCTGAATGTTTCAGTAGCAGGGGGACTTGCCAGCAGATCTGATGATGTAATTTTCATTTGTTCCTCAAATTATGGCCTACAGATCCAATACTAGGATCCGACTCTGCCACTTTGCAAGCTTAGGTTTCAAAGCTCGAGCTCCTCCTCTCCATCCCTTAATGTCTCATTCCCCCGGATTACCTCAGATCTCATTTTCTGCTCATGCAAAAAGCATCAAGGTTTCGCTGCTCTGAGAGCTCTTTTCAAAAGTTTTTTGCTGAAACTTAAGTTGGCCTTGAGCTGTGATTTTTTAATCTATTTTGCAATCCTCTCCTCCCATTTTTACCTCTTAGCTCTTAATTTATATATTTAAAAAAAGTTTTTGGTTTAGCTATACTTTGCCACAGTTTTTTCTGCCTGGCCCTTTCTTTCTTCTTTCTCTCTTTTCTTTCCTAAGTAGGTAGATGTTTCCTTTGGTTTATCATGGCTGAGAAGTCTGATAAGCCATTGGGTTTTAAAAGATGCACTTCCTGTGGGCACAAGATTCCTTTATCTAATGTCCACAGAGAGCACATTTACAGTCTAGGCCCAGTGCTCCTGGACAGTTCTTGTGACATTTGTGAAGGGTTTAATCCACGTGGGTTAGCAGACCATAAGAACAAGTCATTTTAAAGGGATTGCTTCCTTCTCCTCCTCCTCCTGTGCCTTCCACTTCAGGGGCTCAAACCCCAGTCAAGAAACATAAGGAGGCCAGGGAATGTAGAAAATGTTCCCCGAAGAGAGATTTCGCCAAGCCGCCAAAAAGGCTGCAAAAACTTCAGATCCCAGACCTTCAGATCTGACAGTCCCGGTCTCTTCTCCTTGGGCTCCCCCTACTCCCCTGTCACTTCTGAGCCAGGTGTGTTGGCAGAGAGGTCTCCTGTCAAGGAGGCCTCTGCCAAAAGAGTGTCTAGGCCACCGTCGGCTTCCTCTTCTGTCAGGTCTTCCTGGAGCTTGTCCATGCGTGAGATGGATTGACTGATGAGACAGTTTCTCAAGAGACAGATCCAGATGGGGGTTTTGCCAACTTCTGCCCCTTCCTGATCCATGAACAGGCATTCTCCCTTCTGTCCTGTAGCTCCTTCTGCAATCTGACCTCCTGCTTCAAAGTCATTGGATCTGGTGGCCCTGCCAACTGAGATGTTGGATCTGGTAGTAGTAATTACTTTGAATCTGGCCACCTCCCTGACGAGCTCTGCTCTGGCAGTTGTGGGGCCCAGTGCATCTCATAGCTTAAGCTTAGGCATAGACTCTGGGGAGGCTTACTTCGACTCTGAAGTTTTCGAAGCTGTTGCTTCCCTTTGGAGCCTCTGCATTCAACAGCTCAATGCCGACTACCCCTTCGGAGTGCAGGATTGTTGGGGCTCTGGAGAATTCTGATCTGACCGCTTAGGCTCCGGAAGGATGATTCTCAGGTCCTAATAATCCATTTACCTTTGAGGTGGTGGAGAGGGTCCTCATCCACCCTAGGGGACTCCCAGTTTTCCCACTGTGAAATTTGATCCCTTCCTCCATGGAATCTGTGACTGAGATCTCATGTCTACCACTTGGACAGCCGGTACTGGAAAGCCTTCATCTTTTTCCAATGATAGAATCCCAGATTTCTTCCGATACCTCCCTAGAGCATCCCAAAAGGTAGGTCACTTGGAAAACGAAGTGTGAAAGGAGACATTTGAATTTCACTCAAAAATCAGTCACTACTGACACTGACTTCGAGGAAGGGGAGGGTCCCTTAGATCTCCACCTGACAATGTGCCCTTTGCAGACATCTTGGAGATCCTCCATCAAAAAGGTGGATGGTCCTCCCAAAACCCTAAACCAGAGAAGCAGTGCTTTTGGAGGCTTTCAGCACCAGCCCATCTTCATTCTGGGTGTCCCCCCTCCTGCGGATCCACTTCGACTTGGCATCTACCAGAGCATGTAAGGAGCCAGACACTTTAGATCCCATACCCAAAGGGGTAGATAAGATACTCAGTTCCCCTATTGACAGATTGCACTGGACCAAAGGGATTTAGTAGATGCCATGGTTGTTGCAGCAGCCACCAAAAAGGAACTGGCTCAGAATGTTCCACTGTCCATTCCCCTAATGGAGTCTAGGGCTTTGGACAGATTTGGAAAGAAGGTTTACGCTTCAGCTAAGTGGCTTGTGAGCTCTAAACTACTTATCTCACTTTACTGGGCTCCAGAGGGACTTAATCAAGGAACTATCTAACTCAGTCCCTAAGTATGCCTGATGAAGAACAGAAGACCTTTTCTTCCAGAATGGCCACTCTTCAGTCGATATCCAAGTTATCCATGAGATTAATTTCCCACCCTGTTGAAGGCAACTTCAAGGGTCGCCATTTCCAACATTGCCCTTAGGTGCCATGCCTGGATGTGGTTGTGCGACTTTTTAGAACCATTCAAGTTGTAATTTTTCAATACACCCTTTGATGGTTCGTAATTGTTTGGCCCCACAATCAGAGACGCTCTCCTGAAGTGAGAAAGATGGAAAGATCTTGTCAACCACCGTAATCCGTTTTTCTATACCACAAAGATCCTTCTCCTGAAATCAGGGTGTTAGAAAAAAAATGTGGTTCAGGAAGTCTCAGGGTCCTTTTCAGGAATCTCAGGGAGACTTCCTACCCAGGGGCAGAGGGGGAAACATTTATAGTGGTAGATGTTGTTCCCGGGGCAGGGGGTGGGTCCGCAAAAGCAAGTGTGTCGAAATTCCTTTTCAGACAGACCCTTTCAGCACCTCTGAAAGGTTGCCCGACTACCATTTTCTGGAGGCAGTCGAGAGGTGCGTATCTTTGTACCTAGAAGCCTAGATAGCGATCACAAATGACCGATGTGTGCAAAAGATCGTATCCGGAGGATACTCCACTCCCTTTTTAAATCACCTCAAACCAAAGACTTAACTCCCCGATGTGCCACCCATTCAGAGGATGGCAACAGCTGTAGAAATTTCAAAGCTGCTCAAAAAAAAATTCATCCAGGAGGTCCCTCCTGACCAAGTCGGATCAGGCAACTACTCATGGTTCTTTTTAGTACCAAAGAGGACAGGGCATCTAAGGCCAATTTTGGATCTAACATCTCTGAACAAATCAGTGAAGAACTCGAAATTCGGGATGGTCCTGATCCATTCCATCCTACCTCTTCTGAAGATGGAGGACTGGATGTGCTAGATAGACCTGAAGGATGCGTACTACCATATCAAAATAGACATGCGCTGCAGACGCTATCTTCGCTTCAGGCTGGGAGCCAGTCATTACCAATTCTTAGTACTCCCATTTGGTTTCACCACAGCTCCCAGGGTGTTCACCAAACGCATGTCAGTAGTTGCAGCTCATCTCAGACTTGGGGGGATTACGTGTGTTTCCTTATCTGAACGACTGGCTCCTAACCGCTTTGACCAGGCATCTACACGTCCAAGTTAGGGGCTACATGTTGCAACTATCTCTGCTCTCGACATAACAGTCAGTGTGCAAAAATCACAGTTACTACCTGTTCAACTGATAGACTTCATTGCAGCATGTTTGGACACAACCAAAACTATGGCCTACCTACTTCCAGACAGAGATTCAACCCTGAGGATGCATATCTCACAGATCCTTGCAGTTCCAGACCCTCCAGCAAAATCAGTACTCTGGGCGTTAGACTCTATGGCTGCCATGATAACTATTACCTATAGCATGCTTGCACATTAGAATCCTACGGTGGACGTTATACACCATCACCCACTGAACCATCCAATCAAGCTGTCACATGTATGCAAAGATTCTCTCCTTTCGTGACTTCATTCCCCAGAAGTCAACCAAGGATGCTCCTTTGTTCTTCTCCCGCCAAACACCACACTGATAATGGATTACCTCCAAGATGGGGTGGGGGGCATTTTCTGGGATGAGTGGTTGAAGACACGTGGACTTTTCAGGAGACCAACTTGCATATCAGTATCCTAGCGATGAGAGTGGTCATTCTAACATTACAAGCACTACACAGCTTTCTCCTTCTAGGGACTTTTGCAATCCAGATGTACAATATGTTCGTAGTGGTATATCAACAATCAAGGAGGAACCAGATAAGGATCCCACTGTGTCAAGAACTAACGAGTGTGTGGCAGTGGATATCTACCAACCAATTTGTAACTGTAATGTACATTCTGGGCAAATACAGCATCCTAGCAGACAGGCTCAACAGAGTTTTACTGATGCCTCACGAGTGGTCTCAAGTCAGTGGTAAACTTGGTCTTCCTTATATGAGGTCAGCCTTGCTGCGATCTCTTTGCATCCCCCCCCCATTGACAAATGCAGCAGCTTCTTTGCCTCGATTCAGGGACAGTCACCAAGAGATGCTGTAGTCCATGCTTGGCTTCCGGTCTACTTTATGCATTCCTTTCTTTATCCCTGAGTCCCAAATTTCTTCAGAAAGCACACTGGTTGAAAAGCAAAGTAATTCTCATTGCTTTCTTTTGGCCTCACCAAGTCTGGATGTTCATCGTGTTATGCTGCTGCAGTCATCACACTTGGGTTATCCTGCCGTCAGATGGTCCCGCAGTCGGCCAGAATCCCAAAGTCTTGGTCCGGCATCGGTTGTCATCACTTTTTCCCTGACGTCAGTGCAACAGGGGTATAAAAGAGGCAGCCGACGCCATTTTCTTCCATCTTTCTTGCCGCACGATGCCCGAAGCAGAAGCAGTTTGCAAGTGCCGGTCGGCCAACTCCTGAGATTTTCGAATCGAATTTCAGACCGGTCCTCTCTAAAACTAAGTACCCCGTTGGGGAAACTTTTCTTGCCTCAGACAGATGTCAGACAAAGTTAATAATTGCATTTCTTGTGGGAAGCAAATACCTCATAAGGATTTTCATTCTTATTGTATTCCTTGCCTAGGCCCAGATCAGGACGTCACTGGTTGTCGGTTTTGTGCTAGGTTTAACAAAAGTACAATTAAACGTCAGGCAGATTTCACCTGACATTATTTGGGAAGAAAATTTAATTACAGCATGCCGTCGGAACAACTGACATCCGGAATGCTTAAAAACACACAAGGACAAGGATAGGCAACCAAGGCCCAGACCAGATGCCGAGGCCTCAGCAAGGCCTGTCGCCGGTTCTCCGGTTTTCAGCGAGGCGCCTACGCAGCCCCTGACTACCGCTGATTTAGAAAAACAGACGGCCTCCCAGACCGAGATAACTGGGCCTCAGGAGCCGGATCCATTAGGCCCAACGGACACCAACCCTGATGGTGATCCGGATGTTGTGAACAGGCCTTCGGCCTCTGAAGGTGTCTTCAGACCGACAACTCTCACTTTTAAGTCCTATGCTAAACTTAAAGTTCCCTTAAAAGTTAGGTAACCGGGTCCACAGACCCCTGCACAGGCCCCATGCCTAAGAAACAGATGTTTAAGATGGCTGAGGATTTGATTACTGTTATCAGGGGTTCCCATCCCCCCTCCTGACAAAAGGCCTAGATTGGAGGAAGATTACCCTTCCTCTGACCAAGCATCCATTTCCTCAGCTTTCTCAGAGGACCAGGATTATTCATTTCCTCCTTATGAAGACTCTGATGCTGAAGAATCCATTCCCTCAGCATCCCCCCCTGAATACTACTCTTTTGGGGAAACTGTACACACCATGAGGGAACACTTCCACTGGGAAGGCCAGGATTATTCTGACTCAAAGAAAAGACTCCGTGAGTTTCTTCTTCTGCCACAGCACAGACCCCTTGCATTTTCTCCAGTTTTAGACATTTTGGATGATGTTTTCACCGAATCCAGTCTTAATCCAGACTCTCTACCTCCTGCACCAGCTAAACCAGACCGGTATTACCGAGTTCCTGACTCTCATAAATTTTTATATAAAAGCCCTGTTGCAGATCCCGAAACCATCTCCCAGGGACCCAAAGGGGTTAAGGCCTCTACTGCTAAGAAGCCACTACCTTCTGAAAGAGATTCCAGAGCACTAGTGGGGGAAGAAAGTGTATACGTCTGCCACTTTAGCTATGAAGGCTTTAAATTGCCAATTCCACATGCTAAAATACCAGCAGTATTTGATTACTCAGTTAAAACAGAAAATGATCACTCATACAGATCAACCTGACTACAAAGAGATGCAGGATTTGTTGCATGCAGCGGAACAGGTGGGAAAGCATACCTTGCAGTGTGGTTTGATTCATTGGAAGCCTCATGTAGAGCAGCTGTCACAGGGTCTGTAATACGTAGACATGCTTGGCTAAAAGAGCAAGCTTTGCCAGAACATGTTAAAGCAAAGTTATTGGATGCTCCATTGCAGAAAGATGTGTTATTTGGTGTTAAAGCAGAGGAAGATTTAAAGAAAATGGAAGAAAAGGCAAAATCTATGCAGACAGTCAAAGATTTTTTACAGGTACAACCTCCTCGTTTCAGCAGAAATTGGCCATCAAAAAACTGGTCCTTTCCTGCATCAGACAGACCTCAAAGGGGTAAGCACAGACGCCCAAGAGGCAGAGGTCAGCCACAAGGTTCTTTCAGGCCTAGACAATGGCCTGCAACAACTCAGAGAGGTTTAGACGAAAGATCTCAACCCTTCAGAAAACAAACTCAATGACTTCCCTCTACGTCTGCCAAGCAAAAAATGCCCTGGCAGCACCTTTGGGAGGGAAACCGGCTCTTTTTCCACAGAATTGGCGCATCATAACAAAGGACAAATGGGTTCTAGATATTATTACCCAAGGCTACAGATTCCACTTTCACACTTTACCAAGGATGAGAGGAATGCCAAACCTGCCACCAAACCAATGGGCAGAGGCACAAAGACAAATTACAGCTCTCATGGACATGAAAGCAATTCAGAAGGTACCTACAAAGGAGCAAGGTCAAGGTTTTTACTCAAGACTATTTCTAGTACCAAGAAAAGACAAAGCCTGGAGACCCATTTTAGACCTCTCAATTCTAAACACATACCTGGAGGTACCCAAATTCAAAATGCTCACACTTCAGCAGCTTCTTCCCTTGGAGTCTTGGCTGGTAACGTTGGACCTCAAGGAGGCATACCTGCATGTCCCAATCAGACAAAATTGCAGAAGATACCTCCGATTTCTGGCAGGTACAACGAATTATCAATTCTCTGCACTGCCCTTTGGCTTATCTACTGCGCCCAGAGTATTCATGAAATGCCTGGCATCAGTAATTGCATACTGCAAAGAGGAGTCCAAATTTACCCATATCTGGACGACTGCCTTATTCAAGCGGACAACGAGGACATTCTTTTAAAGCATCTGGCGTTTGTAACAAAACTACTAAGTTGCCTGGGGTACACAGTAAACGAAAAGAAATCAAAGCTAGTGCCCACACAAGAGATTATATTCCTGGGTGCTAGCTTAAATACAACGGCCCAGATGGCTTATCTCACGCCAGGCAAACAAAAACAACTGACTCAATACTTCAAAAAGTTGGCAACTTTTACCCAGCTCACTGCAAGGAAAATCCTGCAGGCACTGGGGTTCATGGCATCCTGCATTCAACTAATTCCATATGCAAAGCTACATATGAGGAAATTACAATGGTGCCTGAAAAGTGTATGGACTCAACACAGTCACAGTCTGGAAACAAGTATACCTCTCATTCCCTGCCTTCAAAAAGAGTTCCTATGGTGGGCTCAAGCATGTCACCGAAACAAGGGTCTCCCTTTTGTCTTACCTCCAGCAAACCAGACAATAACAACAGATTCTTCAGACTATGCCTGGGGAGCACACATGGCAGGACAGTGCATACAGGGCAAATGGTCTGCAAATCAAATGCATCTGCACATCAACCAAAAGGAGATGTTAGCTGTGCAAAATGCACTGACAGCTTTCAAGGAACTCTTGCATCCACGACAACTACTAATAAAGACAGACAACACCACAGTTATGTGGAACATAAACAAACAGGGAGGAACACACTCCTACCCCTTATGCAGACAGGCAATGACCTTGTGGAACACAGCATTGACTTACCAAGTACAACTGCAAGCACAATTTCTGCCAGGAAAGGAAAACATATTGGCAGACGAACTAAGCAGAAACATTGCAGATCCTCACGAGTGGAGGCTAGACCCACAAGTATTTACAATGATAACTCAAAGTTGGGGATGCCCAGACATAGATCTATTTGCCTCCCCCTACAATTACCAACTACAAAAATTTTGCACAAGGACGTATCATCCACTAGCCTGGAAAGTGGACGCCCTATCATTCAGTTGGAGAACAATGACAGTCTATGGCTTCCCTCCACTACCTCTGTTGGCCAAGGTGTTACTGAAAGTCAGATCAGAGAGACCACAAATGATCCTCATTGCTCCGGACTGGCCACGCCAGCACTGGTACCCATTACTAAGGAACATGGCTCACAGCCCTCCATGGATTTTACCTCAGTTTCCATACTTGCTGACTCAGCAAAACTCTCAGATCCTTCACGGTCAGCTCAGGACTTTAAATTTGGCTGCATGGAGAATACCTTGAATTATCAATCAACACTTCTCTCAAAGGATGTCCTGAATGTCATTTTGGAGGCCAGGAGGCCCAGCACCAGAAAAACATACTCAGACAAATGGAAAAGATTTTGTGCATGGAACCAGGCTAAAGGCCAAAATCCTTGGAAACCAAACATTCCTCAGATACTGCAATACTTAATTGAGATGTTACACAAAGGCCTTTCTTTCTCATCCGTTAAGATCCATGCTTCAGCCATTTCAGCTCAATATAATACGGATCCTCCCATATTCTCACATCCTTTACTAAGGCAGTTCCTTAGAGGGGTTAAGAATATAAGACCCCCAGAAAACCCCCAACTCCAGCTTGGGACCTCGACTTTGTTTTAGAAAAATTAACACTGCCTCCTTTTGAGCCAGCCTTCTCAGCAGAACTACAGTACTTGTCTTGGAAAACAGCCCTGCTGCTGGCTATCACCTCAGCACGCAGGGTCTCAGAACTACAGGCCCTTATGGCAGTGGAACCCTTCATCATTTTTCATCAGGACAGTCTCTCTTTACGAACTAACCCTACCTTTATGCCAAAGGGGTAGTATCCAGTGTGGCCCTGAATCAGACCATTCATTTACCCACCTTTTAGCCAAACCCCCAGAATAAAGGAGAAAGACTCCTTCACTCTTTGGACGTTCATAGACAGCTACGTTTCTATTTGGTAAGACAAAGACCTTCAGAAAAACTGACCAACTCTTTGTATCCTATGCTGCAGGTTCACAAGGAAAGGCTATTTCAAAACAGACCATCTCCAAATGGATAGCACATTGTATCCGCTTTTGCTACACACACCATGGGAAAACAGTACCTGTTAATATTAGGTCCCATTCTACCAGGGCTACAGCAACCTCAGCAGCCTTCCTCAGGGGGGGTTCCAACCAAGGACATTTTGGAGGCAGCTACTTGGAGTTCAGTGCACACCTTTACCAAGCACTACCACCTTCCATTATACTCAAAAAACAGAGCTGGTTTTGCCACTGCAGTTCTGCAGGGCATCCTAACTTCACCTAACCCAGTTTAGTACCAGCCACCCATCCATAGCTTTGGGATTCAACCCAAGTGTGATGACTGCAGCAGTGTAAAACGATGAACATAGTACAGTTTTGTACCTACCATAAATGTAGATGTTCGAGTGTTGACACTGCTGCAGTCCAGGCTACCCACCCACCATCCCCTCTACATACCAGAGTTTTATTTATAACTCCATGTACATCCAATCAATTTGATGTATTTCTATATGGTGTATTTTCTTACAGCTAGTACTATTGTTTTCCTACTAATGTATGTTTGCATAGGATTTTGTATTACCTTCCTATTTAGGGGCACCTGACATCTGGGGCAAGAAAAACTGAAGAAAATGGCGTCGGCTGCCTCTTTTATACCCCTGTCGCACTGACGTCAGGAAAGAAGCGACGACAACTGACACCGGACCAAGACTTTGGGATTCCGGCCGACTGCGGGACCGCCTGACGGCAGGATAACCCAAGTGTGATGACTGCAGCAGTGTCAACACTCGAACATCTACATTTTATGGTAGGTACAAAACTGTACTTTTTCCTTCCTTTGGGCTCACCTAATTTGCCCTTCTTGGACACTAGAACCACTTCCAGATCTATTGTCCCATCCCTCAGGACTGGCTCACCTGGATCTTCAGGGCCTAAAATTGACTGCATGGTTTCTCCAGTTCCAATGATAGCTAGAAATCCATGCTTTCATCACCATTCCAAAAGATTTTGATTTCTTCCCACAAAATATCTACCAGAAAAGTCTATAAGAGTAAATGGAAAAGATTCTCCATCTGGGCTCAACAAAAGCTAATAGATCTCTTTACAGCTCCTATCACATTAGTATTGGATTTCCTGTCTTTCCTCTGCCAGCTATTCCAGTGTAAATGTTCATTTGACGGCTATTTCAGATTTTCATATTGGAGAGAACCCTTCCTCTCTAGCTTTGTCAAAACTATGCAAGGCTTTTCTCAGAGGTACCTTTTTACTTCGTCCCCCAAAGATCCAAATCCTGCTTGGGACCTAGCTTTGATTTTATAGGCATTAGTTCTTCCCCCTTTTGGACCTGAAGCTAAGATAAATTTGAAGTTTAGAAAACAGCTTTTTTAGTAGCTATTACTTCAGCAAAAAGAATTTCTGAACTGTAAGTCCTCTCTTCTAAACCTCCTCATTTAACTTTCTGTATAGACAAAGTATCTTTGCTGACCAATCCATCTTTTTTACCTAAAGTTGCTACAGAAAACAGTATCAGTCTATTAACCTACCGGTTTTCTTACCCAATTTTTAAAACAAGGGAGAATACACTCTACATCTCCTTGATGTTCATAGGCAGTTTTATCTGGACAAGACAAAATCTTTCAGGAAATCTGGTCAACTGTTCATATCTTTCTCATATGTTAGAAAATGGGCAGCAGTTGCCAAACCCACACCGGCTAAATGGCTACGAGATCGCATTTCCTTTATTTATTCTTCGAAAGGTATTCCTTTGTCTGGACATATCAAAACTCATTCTATGAGATTCATGGTGACATCTCAAGCCTTTTACTCAAGAATGCCAATTGATGACATTTGTGCAGCTGCCTGTTGGTCAAATTCTCATACCTTTTTTAAACTTTGTAAACTAGACATTATCTCCAGGAATAGGGCTACTTTTGGCTCTGCAGTGCTCTGGAATACCTTCCATGCAGGTCACCCTCAGTTGTAGCTGGGGACTCTGTCCCACATGTTGTGGAATGAATGAAAATGACAACATCAGGTAAAGAAATTGTGTACTTACCATACTGCTTTAAGCTTTTCTTGCTCTTTTGACTGTTGTCTTAGCAGTGTTCTGAGTCATTTCAAATGGTTGTACGGCTGTGCTGGTGGTTACTATCATGTAAGACTGTGAAAATAAATTTATTTTTTTGAAGTTTATCATTATTTTAAATGTTTGAAAACTTTACCTGTATGTGTCTTTATTGTTTTTTACTTCTCTTTGTAATGTATGTGGCTGTTTTGAAGTCTAAGAGTTTGCAATCTATAAAACTAAGTATATTTTCGTTTGGGTGTTTTTGAGCTTCCTGAGCATTTATAATGTCAGAAGTTAATAAACCAAATAAAACTGTAAGCCTAGCATTGGAATGATCCAGTTATTGATTAATCTGCCTCCTTCGTCTTTGGACTCACTTCAGGGATGGTTTCCAGTGTTAATACATCTGCTGCCTATTCTCTAAGCTACAGATTAGGACTCAGAACTAGATTACTAGGTCTATCTTGTTTCCAATGTACATACAGACACTTGGTGATATAATCAGAAGGGGAAGGCTACAGTATAATTGTACAGATAAACAGCTCTACCTCTCCTTCCATTTGAGCATGTTAAGTACTTCAGTCCTGTTGAGGGCAATATGGATGATTCAAAAGTGGTTCAGACTCAACCCTTCCAAAACCATGCTTATTGCCTTTCCTACAACATACAGGCCTTGCTGCTGTCTCTGCACCTTGTATAATTTTTCATGGTATAATTTGGAGTTTGAGTCAAATGTGTACAGTTTTGGAGTTATTTTTTATGAATCTTTCTTTTTAATGTGGATATCATCTGTTGTGTTAAGTCTAACTCCCATCATTTGAGACCTGTTACCTGAATTAAATCCCTTATTCCATCAGAGCACTTGCTGGGTGGTTTGCAGATCCTGATGTTTCTCATTTGGACTGCTGCAGTGCCTCATACCAGGACCATTCTAACACAGAGCTTGAAAGTTTGCAACAGTTATAAATTTCCACAGACCGGTTATTAGGTGGAGTTTTCTGGGAACTTTCACATTTTTTCTATACTATGGTCTTTGCTGTAGCTTCCCTTCAACAGCAGATCATTTTGTAAACTAGTGTTGGCTTTTAAAGTAGTACAGAGTGCTTTTTCCGCCTTTGCTTGTATGCATTGGGGTTGTTAGTCACCAAGATGATGATTGAATCCTCTAGGGTTTCATTCATTGTCTTTTCAGACCCCTAACCTGTGAGATTTGCTACGTTGGCATCTGTAACAATGCACTGCTTTGCGACAAACCTCTTTCATAAAGCTTATTTAGATCCCTACCATTCACAGAAATTTTACTTCCTAATTGCATTGTTGATCTTTTGACTTTGTTGTTGTTATTAATTGGAATTTATGTCTTATTCATTGGTCTGTTTTATATTGCTTGACATCAACACATCAGCGTTCATGTTTTCTTTGCACGTTTAGTTATCTCCACAAAAGCTATGGAAATGTGCTTTAACATGCAGTGTTTGTATCCCGAGCATTAAAAAAAAATCAAATTATAAGCACGGAGTAAAAAAATGTTCTCTGGAACTGTAAGCTGTGTTTTTTACAATGATAAAATGTATTAGATTCCAAATACTATCCTGAATGTTGCAGGTCAAAATAAAAGCAGTAAATTGCAATTTTGTTGACGTTTTGTAAACAATTTGCATTATATCAATAACTTCGAACTGCACACTTACTATCAGCGACATTTTTGTTCACCTGGTTGAGAGCTTTCATGGGAAACCAGAAAATTATATCCACATTGTTTGTTGTTGTGATGCGTACAGAAGTATGAAAATCTGACCACATGAGTAACACTTGCATCTGTCTAAATATTCCAGACAGAGGTCTAATATAACTGACAAGTGTTACCCTTCATGTAGGCTTTAATTTGTTGGCTTCTGGTAAACTTGTATGTTACACAGTACTGTAGGGTAAATAAGGGTGTAAGGGACACCTGGTGGTGTTACACAGATGATCCTAGAGAAAGGCCTTGAATCATCACTATGGCTTTACTCTGTGTTTGCTTGGTGTATCACATCCATAGTACAAGTTTTACCTGTTTTGAAGAACATTTAGTTTTATTTGCATCTTTTATACATTTTATAAACACTGCTGCTTAGCAGTTTTTAATCTTCATTTATTTATGTAGTGTTAAGCAACCTTGTTTTAGTGATTGGTCAAGCAAGCCATGACAAGAATTATTTTATTTATGATCATTTTATTTAGTTGATTTTAGTCTGAATAAGCTTCCAACATATCAAGAAGAAAATCACTTACTCATTTTTTATTTAACATAATCTGTGGATATAGTGGTTGTGGAATTGTCCTATCAAGTACTTCTGTTTTGATTTTTCAAGTTTAATCTCCAAGTAGGCTGAAAGACAAGCTTGCTTGTATTTGTTTTTATTTTTAACATTTTCAGGTTTGACTAGGTTTTTTTTTTATTTTTCTTATGTTCTCTTCTTTATTGTTTTAACTGACGCTTCCAGTTTCAGTAGCACAGAGCTTCTGCTGGAGCATGCTAAGACGTAACACACTGCGCAGCACGAGCACACACAGCCCCTGAGCCAACCAGTTCTTTGGGTCCAGTCACAGATTTGATATTAATCTTGACTTTCTCTGGAAAGCTTTTCATGTCAGTGCTTAAAGCATAAAAACTATCAGAATGCTCATGGGGCTAGCATATAATGAGCTGAGACCCACTTTGGAATTGTGTGCTCTGCCTGGTAAGATAGTTTGACGTTTAGCACAGCCATACATTTCAGAGATTCAGCCTGACCACCCACAGGATTCACAGATTGCAACTGTTAGCCTAACTTGCAGTCAGAAGGGTGACGGCAACTAAATGTTCCCAGTGGTAGAAGGGGGATCAGCAGAGGGTCCCACAAGCAGCTGATAAGGAGTTTTTATTAGCAGATGATGTCATGCTGCTATTCAGTTCAAAACACAGACTGGCAGAGATTCTGGATGCAAACACATTATTTATTAAAAAGTGTCATGATACTGGGACATCTCAAAACAGAGAGCTTTCACTGTATGCACAGATGTCTTTTGTATCTTAAATTAAAAAAATAGATTAGTTCATACAAAGTTCAAAGCGTTCTCAATTTGTGATAAAACGCAAACACATTTCCAAGGCTGAAAGGAGTAAACAGATAAGGTATGCATATGGGAGGCTAGAGTAAAATTTTCTCATGCTTGTTCAGTCTTGACGTGGTTTATCTGTTTACTTTCAGCAGACTTTTCTCTCATTGACATTCCAAGCAAGCACAAGGTACATAACTTTCTTTTACCGTTAAATGATTACAAGAAACATTTGCCATCTGCTTAATAAGCTCTGATGAACTTTAGCAAGGTCAAACTTTTCTTTTCACTAAATAGTAAACATATATGAAACTGTTGCAGTATTTTTAAATTAACGGTATATTAAAATAAGCATTAATAAACATAAAAATAACACATCCATTACACCACTCCAGATCCTTGCCTGAGCTCTATCAGATGGCCAGAAGATGAAGGCCAGGCCTCTGTAACACCCTGCTTGGAGGCAAGACTGATTCTGGAACAGTAAGGACTAGAGCTTGTGCCTTTTTTTTTGAATGATGAAGATCCTGGAGGAGCTGCACTCCATGCTTATGCTGTGGGAGATTATTTCTGGTTGTAGGCACTGAACTTCCATGGTCAGTCTACAGCACATGTTTAATGAGCCAGGTACTGGTGAGTGACACATTGCCACTTGACCATAGCATAGAGGTTACACTCAACTGTGGGCTCTTCTGAGATCTCCACCAGATTCAGAATGGCTTGTTGACCCAGATTGAAGAGGGCTTCCAGGCTGTCTCAGACCAGGGCCCATAGTTCAGATCTCAGACTTCAGGTAGATTAGAGTGGATGGGATTTTTTGCAAAAGTGCAAGAATATTCTATTTGAGATCATGGCAACAGAGTGCAGACCACTCAAATTGAAGGCAGCATACCTTCAGCTGCTGGATCCTTTTTGACAGCCGCCTGTTGCCCTTCACACACTGACACATATGCACATTAACCGTGCACGAGCATGCCCCTGCTGGAGCTGGTGATTTGGAGGCCTTATCATTGGCATTCTATAAGGAATCAGAGAGCCTGCAGTCTGTTATCTACAATTGAGATAAAGACATCGCCAGTTGACCCCTTAGTTGGAAAAACAGTGGGACTCATGAAGTTCTCTCAACTCTGGCCTGTGCCCCTCCCTTCTTTCCTCCACCATATGTGTATAGGAAAGAAAGGTTAGGAATAATTAGGAGAAAAGCTGTCCTGGAGTGAATGCACGGTTTGTAATGATTAGCAAGGACTTTGAAGTCTATGTGGATGTAGCTCTCAGTTACTCTGTTCTGATGCATTGTTTTGAAGAAGGCTACACTAATGGCAGTTGCCCTCATGAAGTGTCCCCTCACCTGGCCAGGTAGAGTTTTACCATAGTGTTTCTAGCAAAAGGTGATATAGTATGCTTTCTCTTTTAAAACAGAAATTACGAGAACTTTTAATGTGTTATATATTACAGGATTTCCACTTTTGTGCAAGCCTTGCACTATGTTTTGTAAACAACTTTATTAAGTTGTCACTTAAGACATAAGCACACATACATTTGTTGAAAAGAAAACAAAAAATGTGTTTTATTTATTTATTTAACATTTGTTCACCAGGAAAGTCTGACTGGACTCTCGTCTTTTTTCAGCAGAGGGCCGGGATGGAAAGCTCCATGATTAACTGTAAATTTTCATGCACACATTACAATAATCAAAAAAGCATAAAGTAAACAAAATGTAGTATACATAAGAACATACAAATTTGTTACATCTTGACAACAAAACCTAGGCTTTGAACATAGCTAGTACTATTTGTAGGTATGGCTTATGTCAAGATATAAGGTTAAGACAGGTCGGTAGGAACTAAGGATTAAACACTGGGGGAGTAGTTGGATATGTTTGTGGTATACTGTGATGTATCAGAGCACTCATGATGGGGTTAGTACAGGAACGTAGCCACTTATTTTTTTAGATAAGCTTTAAGTGATGGCTTAAAGTGGTTAATGGATGAGATTGAGAGACTGGAGTTAGGAGGGGAGTTCCATATACAAGGTATATAGTTGGAAAATAAAGATTCTCCTGCAGTGTTGTTGGCCTTGGAGATGGTGAGTAAGTTTTTGTTAGAGTGAAGTGGTCTGCTGGAACTGTAAGGAAGGATGAGATTTTGTAGTGCAGGGGTTCTAGTTGGTTGTGTTACACTTTTGTGAGTTAGAGAGAGTTGGTTGTAATGAATAATGTTTGAAAACTCAAGCCAGTCTATTATCCTTAAAGCTGTACAATGATGTGTTCTATATGGGCAGTTAAACTCAAACTTAGCAATTTTATTATACCATGCTTCTAGCTTAGATAAGTCAGTTTTCCTTAGATTAGTTAAAATTGGAGAGGCATATATAAGAGTGGAGAGCAGATGGGTTTGTGCGAATGTAATTTTGGCCATTGCAGTCAGGAACCTTTTGTGCCTATATAGATTTCCAAGTTTCTTATGGACTTTTTTTTATAGTTAGGGAGACATGCAAGTCGGATTTTAGGGTGTTGTCTATTTCCACTCCAAGAAGCTTTGTATGGGTTGTCAGGGAGATCACAGTATTGTCTTTGGATATTATATTAAATGTTGGGCATGAGTTAGAGGTCTTGTTAGGATGGAAGAGTAATAATTTAGTTTTGTTTGGGTTCAGGATTAGATAGGCATTGGCTAACCATGTTTCAACAGAAGTGAAAGATTCCTGTGTTTGAGAATGAAGATAGAGAAGTGGCAGCACAGATAAGTGTTGAATCATCTGCATATTGTATTATAGAACCATGTGGAGTAGCTGTGTGTAGATTATTAGTAAAGAGGGAGAAAAGGAGAGAGCCCAAAATAGATACTTGGGGAACACCATTGGGTAAAGGAAGGCATGGCGATAGGTCACCCTGCCATAGAACAGATTGTTGATGGCCAGATAAATATTTATTTATTTATTTGCAGTTGGTTTACCAGGATAGTCCATTAGGTCAATAAGAACCCATTTTCAATGGAGTCCTGGGGAGAAAAGCTCCAAAACAAAGGTTACAAAAAAGATTACAGCAGTTTACAATTTCAATCATTTGTAGGTTAAAGACAAAGCTTTAAAACAGTGGTAACAAAAAGATTACAGAAGTTAACAATTTCAGTCATTTGTGGGTTCAAGACAAAACAAAGATTAAGCAGTTGCAATGCAATTTTTAGGTTTCATTTTGTACAAACCCAAGATTTAAGCAGGTGCAATAAAAATGTTTAGGTTAAATTTTGTAGAAAAACAAAGCATTGCTGTAGTAAATATATAGTTTCTTAGTGGAATAGTATGATTAGAGAATTATAAGATGTCATTACAGTTGACTTATTATTTGGTGTCTGGTAATATATGATATAATTGCCTGTAGGAAGTAGAGAAAAGGCTGTAAGGGGTGGGAGCAGGAGCATTCCCATGAGGATGTTAGCTGCGAGTGCAGTGATTTTTTAAAGGCAGGGAGATTGGTGGTGATACGGATGGAGGGAGGAGGGAGTTCCATAGGCGTGCCAGGGCAAATGACAGGAGGTTTTGTCCTGGAGAGTGAAGGGGTTTGTACAGCTCTATTAGGTTTTGGTTATTAGATCTTAGGAGTCTTTGTGGCAGATGCATTTTAAAGGTAGAGCTGAGAGAAGGACAGAGGGAGGGATGAAAAATTAGTTTGTGAGCAAAAGTGAGCTGAGTATAGGAGAGATAGATGGGAAGCTCTAGCCAGTTAAGTTTGTGAAGAGGTGTACAGTGATGTGTAGATGATTTGTGGCTAGTGGCAAATTTGGAAATTTTATTATAACAAGAGGACAGTTTTGTTTTGAGAGATGATTGTAGGTTTGTTAGGAGAGGGGCACCATAAAGGAGGGAAGGGATGAGAAATGTAGTAGCAAGAGTGAGCTTAGTAGATGTAGTGAGGAATCGATTGTATCGGTAGAGCATGCCAAGTTTTTGGTGAGTTTTTTTTTATGTTTAGTTGTAGGTGGCTATTGAATTTAAGCTGGTCATCAATCTGGACTCCTAGTAGTTTGGTTTCAGATACCAGTTCAAGAGGTGTGTTATTCTGGCTAGTGATGGAGAATAGTTTTCTATCAATGGTGGTGTTTTTTTGAGGGATTTAAATACCATAAGTTTGTTTTTTGGTGTATTGAGTGCTAGATGATTGTCCTTCATCCACTGTTCTGTGGTAGAGAAGGCGTCTTGAGTTAGTTTTAAGAGAGCGGGAATGGATGTGGCTGCACAGATAATTGTAGAATCATCTGCATATTGAATAAGTTTAGCATGAGGAATTAAGTGGAAGAAATCATTTATGAATATATTGAAGAGGGGAGGACCCAAAATGGAACCTTGGGGGACACCAGTGGGTGTGTTAAGGAAGGAGGAGATGGATTTTTTCCACTTGACAGCTTGTTGCTTGTTGGAGAGATAGCTGGTGAACCAATTGAGAGAGGAAGGGGATAGGTTTAGGTTAGATAGTTTAGTAAGGAGAAGGTTGTGAGAGATAGTATCAAAGCCCTTAGAGAGGTCAAGAAAGAGGGTAGATACAGTAGAGCCAGAATTTCTGGCTTTATTTACAGTTTCCAGGAAGGAAAGGAGGGCAGTCATGGTGCTGTGACTTGATCTGAATCCGTGCTGTGTGGAAGTTAGTAAGTTATTATCTAAGAGATAGGGAAGGAGTTGAAGATGGATACATTTCTCTAGGAGTTTTGATATAGGAGAGAGGTTGGCAATGGGACGAAAGTTAGTAATATTGTTATTATTGCCGCCTCTGTGCAGGGGAATGATGAAAGCCCTTTTCCAGAGTTTGGGTACAAGATCTTCTTGGATAGAGCGATTGATTAGGATGCTGATGGGGAAGGCAATGGCTTCGGCAGCTATGCTGAGGAAGGATGAGGGAATGTTGGCATTGGTGCATGGTTTTAGCTTTTGCAGGAGTTTTTTTATGGTAGAAGTAGGAATGGGTTTTATGGAGAATGGTGGGAGTTGAGAGACAGGAGATGAAGGGGGTGACAAGAGGGGGGAATGCAGAAGTAGGGGGTGAGGTGTTATTAGAGAAGGATGAGGTTAGTTTGGAAATAGAGTCTATGAAAAAGGAGTTGAATTGGGTATATGTAGTGCATTTGGGTCTGGGCTTGGGTTTTCTGTTGAGCCAGGTTTTAGGAGGGTATTGATGCCTTTCCAGAATTTTTGAGGATTGGTTTTGTGGTTGTTTTGGAGTAAGGAGAGGTAATTCTGTCGATCTGCTGTGATAAGATTTTTAACGGTATTGCAAAGTGTTTTGAATTCATTAAGGGTGGTGGGAGTTTTGTTTCTTTGTTAATGTGCCCAGGTTTTGTCTCCAAGTCGCATGGCAGTTAGTGTGTTTTTTGTTAGCCGGGGGGGGGGGGGTGTTTCTTATTCTTTTGGTTTTTATGGGGGCAAAACTATCCAGCAGTTTTAGGAAAGTTGTACTGAAGTGTGCAACAGCATTATCCAGGGGTAGAGTTTTTAGGGGGTTCCAATTTATTGATTTTAGGGAGCCTGAGAAGGCTATTAGGTTGACGTTTTTTAGGTAGTGAGTGCTGATGTAATTTTGAGCTACTTGTAATGGAGATGGAAGACGTCTGGTGAAAATGGGAAGGTGGTGACTGAGGGAATCAGGAAGAGTTCCACTATCAGTGTAGTAGTGGGGGTGAGAGACTAAGATCCAGTCTAGGGTACTGCCACTGGAGAATTCTTTAGAGGGCCTGGTAGTGAGGTTGATGAGCCAAGAGTACTTATATAGGTTGATGATTAGGGGGTGTGTAGGGGAATGAATGGAAGACCAATTAATATTTGTGTCTCCCATGATAATAGTTTCATTACTGATATTGGTAGAAAGCCAGGATAGGATATCCTCAAGTACTGAGATATTGTCTCCAGGGGGAATGTAAAGTGAGGCTATGCAAATGTGTATATGTTTATTTAATTGAAATAGAGCTCGTACTAATTCTGCATTGGAGAAGTGAGGAATGGGTTTGTTATAGGGAGTAATGGATAGGATGGATGAGTAGAGTAGAGCTACCCCAGCACCCTTTTTGTGGGCCCTGTCTTTTCTGATGATAGAGTAGTTTGGTGGTACTATTTCAGCATCTTTTATATGAGGTTTTAACCAGGTTTCAGAAATAGCTAAGATGTCAGGTTTGTTGTGGAGAAGCCAGGCATGGAGATTGGGGATTTTGTTAGCTATGCTTTGGGCATTTAGAAAAGCTAATAGGATGGATTTAGATGTAGGGGAAGTGGTGTTTGGGCCTGGGTTAGGGTGTATATCTCCAGATAGAAGTATGGTTGTTAGGTGTTGGATTATGCTGATGAGGTGTTTGGATTGCCTTGTTTGTATGTTGTATATTTTCAGGTTTATGTGGATTTTGGAGGTTAGAGAGGGGCTAAAGAGTTTATAAGTAGAGCTTAGTTTGTAGTGAAAAAATAGATGGGTGTTAATGGGATACATTCCAGGGGAGATTGAGACAAATGAGTGTAAGTGAGTTGAAGGGAGTGAGCTGGTTGTGTGAAGTAATGGTGTGTGATTTGTGGAGTTGGGCTTGGTAAGGTAGTGGATATACATAAGGTTGAGAAGTAGTAGTAGTTGGATTGAGAATGATATAAGTTTTGTAAGCATGTTGAGGCTTTGATAAAGTAGAATATGTAGTGTAGGGAGAAGGGTTAGAAATAGATAGTGTTAAATATGAAAGGAGGTGTGAGGAGATGGATTATGGGGGGAGGGGTAGAAGATGGTGGTGAAAGGGGAGTGGTGTAATAGGTAGGAAGGAAGTAGGAGTGGTTTGGGAAAGGGGAGGGGTGTAATAGGTAGAGAGGAAGTGGGAGTGGTTAGGGAAAGGGGAGGGGTGTAATAGGTAGAGAGGAAGTAGGAGTGGTTAGGTGAGTGTAAGTGTAGATGCACTGGGGGTGGATGGGATTTGAGGGTAGGGGAGTGGAGTGAGCCCGCATGGCGAACGGAGCGGGTAGAGCAGAAGGAAGATTCTGCAGAGACCATCTGTGTATAGCAGATTTCCTGTGGCACTCTTGGTATTTACAGGTGAGTAGGGTGTGATAATGCAACTATTTGGTAGTTGAGGGATAGAGTGAAAAAAATGATAGAAGTATAGCTGGATAGAGGGGAGAAAAAAGCCCTGAAGAATAGGGTAGTACAGGAAGAAGATTGGAAAGTAGTCAGAGATAAAGTATGGAAAAGTGGGGTAAAGGATGCAGCACAATCCTAAGGTTAGACTGCCACCTAGTGGACAGAGTAGGGTACAGCAATAGGTAGCTGTGGCAGAGATAGCAGATACAGATGGCTTAGATAGTAGTCAGTGAGGAGAAGGTCAGTATTTAAGGGGTAGGAAGAGGTATGGCTGCTGGATTCCTGGCTTGGTCACTAAAATATATATACAACACTAGATAATTACAAAAAGGTTCAGTTTATTTAGGTCTAGGGAAGTACATACTTTCTTATTCACTTTGGAATTTGGAAAATGTGCTAGGGCAGCAGGTTTCTTTGGGTTGACGCAGGAGTGACTGAAAATATAGTGGAAGGGGTCCTTAAAGACCAGGCAGATAGGTTCCCAATTCTTAATGCAGGAGAGAAGGTAGATAAAGCTAGGAAGGTTAGACAGAGAAAAAAGTACAATTAAGTGATTAGGCATAAATAATATCAAGTTTGTAGACACAGATTATTACAGTGATAAAGAGCACCTTGAATGCATACACCTAGTAAGACTACTAACATATAACATTCTGAGCTAGCATCTGAAATACAACTTTGTCCTAAAAAACACAAAATTATAGTTTGAGAGCTGTGGTGACAACTAATAGTCTGCAGTTCTATGCAGAGACATGAGAACAATGAGAGTTTTAATTCCCACTTCTATGAGCATTAGTGGGAAAAACAAAGCAGGTAACAAAAAATTAGTCAGTATAATGGAATGGTGAGGTAAAAAGACAAATAGTGAAATACAACCTTCCCAAAATTACACAAAACCTAAGAGGTCATGTTGAAAATAATTAACATGATTTGGGCAGATATTCGGCAAGACAAGGTGCAAGTAACAGCCACTAGAATTTCCCTCCCACTAACAGCTTTGCTGCCTGCTCTAAGCCCAAACCGCATTGCTCACTTTACAAATGGGACTAGCAGTATTCCGTTTAGCCTAATATTTGACTTAATCAATACCCACAGAAAGCGTGAACAGTCAAGGTTCAATTAATAGGCTTCTTTATAGTTACATTTGGTACAATTAGTAGGTTTATTTGTTTCAGTTAGTATGCTTTTTACTTTTCAGAAGGGTGGGTATTAACTGTTTCCCTTTTTTGGAAGGTACCAGCAGAGCACCGGTCATACAATATCCCAGTTTCCAAAATATGGAAACATGAATTGGCTACACACACAGTAAATACAGAAATAAGTGTACAAGCGCCAAGACGACCTCTTAATTAGGCAGTCCTAATTAACAATAGACAAAAAATGCCCTATGAGCAGAATAATAACCACCCCTATTAGTGTTATAGCCATATCTTTAAAAAGCGCTGTATCTACAGCCGATCGCTACAAACAACAAAACTGATTCTAGCGTTTAGAGATGGATTACCGACCAAAAAGCTAGGTAATCACTGAAAAATGCCTACAAACTAGTTCAGTTGCTGAGAGTGAGTTAACGCTGATATTTGTAGTCGGTCGCTACAGACAACAGACTGTTCTAGCCTTTGGGCACGGTATAGCGACCAGAAAAACTGGGGAATCACTTGTAAAGTGCTTACACAGTAGTTCAGTTGCTGAAAGAGAGTTGTGAAACCATGCTGTTGCAGATGGTGAGAAGGATAGTTCAGTTAGTAAATCTATTAGTTTAGAATGGGAGACCATATCAAAAGCTTTTGATAGGTCTAGAAAGATGGCAGATACAAAGTTGTTGTTATTCTTTTAATGCTTTACGGTATTTGTGAAGGATAAGAGACCTGTAGTGGTAGTATGTAATGGGCAAAACCCATGCTGAGTGTTTGCGAGAAGGTTATTTGTTAATAAGAATTTCATGACCTGGAGGTGAATACACCTTTCGAGTAGCTTAGAAAGAGGTTAAAGAATAGCAATTGGCCGATAGTTTGTCAGGTCTGTGGAAGGTCCCCCTTTATGAAGTGGGATTACATGGGAAATTTTCCACAGTTGAGGGACCTTGTTTTCGAGAATGGATTTATTTATAAGGATTGATACTGGGAAGACTATAGATGCAGCTGCAATTTTGAGGTATTCACTGGGTAAGTTATCTATGGCAAGTGCAGTAGGTTTTAGTTTCTGTAGTAGTTTTTTTATAGTTTCTGTAGGAAATGAGGAGAAAGAGAATGAGACTTTGCTAGTTGTAGACTTGGCTGGTTTGGTATTAGGAGTAGGAGTTTGCTGTGGAAAGGGCAATTATAGATTCAGTAAAATGTTTTTAAAAATGGTAGCTATGCTATCGGAATTGTTGTGGATGTTTGGCAATTGGTGTAGTAGATTTTCCTGGGTGAAGGATTGAGTTTATACCTGGCCAGAATTTTTGAGGGTTTTTTTTGATGTGTTTTGAATATTATGATAGAAATCTATTTTATCCTGTTTTATTTGCTTTTTGCCTTATTTCTAAGTTCTTGATACTGTTGTTTAGAAACTACTGTGGTAGTCTTATGCCATAGTTCCCAGGCTTTATCTCTAGTTTTCAGAAGGGCCCTAGTGTCTCTGCTTAGCCAGGGGGCATAGTTTGATTTTACTCTGGTGGTTCTAACAGGGGCATGTGCATTTAATGTATCGAAGAAAGTTTTATTAAAGTGGTTCATTGCATCATGTAGGTCAAAGTGGAGTCCAGTTGCACCTTTGCAGGTCAGCTAGGAAGTTGTCAAGATCAACGTCATGTTTTTTTCTGAGTTGTTTAAAACATAATAGGTTTTGGTGGGAATATGTGTTGTCATATAGAAAATGTGGATAGGTGGTTGCTCAGACCATCAGGAAGGCAACCTGATTGGAATGAGTGAGAGGAGTTATTTAATAATATCCAATCCAAGGATTGTTTTTTACTAGCTTTATATATTCATTTACATACATTATACATTACATATTGTTCCTTTCTTTATAACAGCTGTCATTCGGTCCAACATGACGTAAATTGCTCAATTCCTGCCTTCTCTTAAACACATTTCTCCTCCTGAACATTAGTCTGCATTTATTGTTGCCATAAATTCCACTTTTCTATGTAATTTGCTCCTTCTATTTTCTAAAGATCCTACTTCGTTCCTTTATCTGTTTTACAATAGTCAGTATTTCAAATGCAGTTGATTTAGATTTTGATTTCCTTTTTCTAATAGTTGCTTTGTTGGCAGTTGGTAGAATTAAACTTAATAAGGTCTTACTCTGTCTAGGCAATTCAGATCTTGTGTCCCAGCTTAAAAGTCCAATTTTTTTTTAAAGCCCAAGATGCTCAAATTTCATCCCCTACCCTCCCATCTTAAAAAAATCTCAGAGTTTGGGACTTAGGATGGAGGAAGGCATGGCCAGTGCACTGGAGTCTGGTCCTGGGATAATCAAGATGTGGACCTGAATGGTTGAGACTTCTTAGACTGTAACTGGAGGTTTGCCTAATTAGGTTGAAAGCAAGGGGAGGGCAGGAGTGGATACAGTTTCTGCTCAGTATGTCAGTTTTCCTCAATGAGGAATCAAACCAGCTTCTTTCATGTAACAAATGGTATATTTTAATGGTATATTGCCTAGTTACTAATGGTTCAAGTCCCATAACAGTACTCTGACCTTTATTATTGTGCTGTAGGTACTATAGAATAAAGATACACATTTTGTTTCTTGCTTCTGCTTCCTAATGTATCTTGTGTAGTTGCATAATTACTATGACTCAATAACAGCAAAACATTAATTACCAAATAAAATGTTACCTCCCCCTCCCATTTTGGAATAAAATGCTAGTCTCTCAATATGTTTTCATAAAATATACAACAATATGACAATTGTTTTATGTTGTGCATAGTCATTAAACTGATATGTTAAATATTAGTGTGCCCAGATTTTTTTGTTTTGTTTAATTTTGATGATTTCAGGTGCCTTTGTGATCAGTGTTTCATTAAGATGCTTTAGTGATTTTCATTTTGGTTTCAAAAAAAGTTCAAAATGTAAATGGTTAGCTGAATGCTCAAGCAATTATTATAAATGAATCTGACTGTGTAAGTTTGCTCACTTTTTGCTTTCCCCATTACCTCCATTCTGAGTAGCAATTGTGAATTTTAAGTTCTGAGCAGTTTTGTCCATTTTTTCCAGATATGCCTTCCATTATTGAACAGTAGTTAATGTTTTCAGCTGTGAATGTTAAGGCCTGGGTTTTGAAACACATTAACTGGCTCAGCAGCTTGTAAAATTAGTAACAGCATTATGTATATATGCTATGGGTAGAATAAATGTGAGCACAGGGATGCCCACTTTTCTACCTTTACTGTTCGTATTCAGTGGCCATGAAGTTAAGGGATTGTACTTTTATGAAATGCACAGCAAAAGATAAGTTATGCAAAATTTCATTATAAGCAGTTTTTCTATCAATATATCTGACTGTGGTAAAGATATACAGATAATGTACTCAGAATTTAAGAAATCTGGGAAATTTTTGTGATCTAAAATTCATAGACATACACACTTGCCTACACGAATTGATAGTCCCCAGAAATGATGAGGGAATACCAATTTCTTAAGGACTCTAATTATATAGTTTTCCAAGGAGTAAAAGTAAGTAGTTCCTTAGCAGCATCAGCCACATCAGTTTTAGACAAAAGTTTGGATTGTTTTCGAAAGTGTGAAGGGGTGTTTTTCAACATCATGCCAATAATGCAGGCTTTGCACTAGTTTATTTTACCCCTGGGTCTCCATAGTGTACAAAGTCAGATTGTTCCCCTTTCATCGTCTTTTCTGCCTGAATTAAAAAAAACAGGCTTCAATCCCCCCCGCAGGGTGAGAAACCAAGTGTTAGCTGGAAGATTCTAATGTTACTGCCCCCACCTAGGGTTACCACCTGTCCCACTTTCTTTGGGCAGTTGTGTCCTGACAAAAATTTTTAAAAATAGCAAATGTCCTGAGATTTTAAGACAAAATTACTTCCTATATTTTATGTAATAGTTGCATAAAACAATTATTCTGTATCTAAAATACCTAACTGTTATAAGAAACAGAATAAGCATCTAAAATGCTACAATAATAAGTTTTTAATTAGGCAAAAAAGTTAAGTTCTATCCTTTGTACTGACCATGGGTATGTGTCGGCCTGTAAAATCTGATGTTTGTACCAAAAATGTCCCACTTTAGCCATTTGAAAAGGTGGCAACCCTACCCCCACCCCACTACAATTTGTAGATTTCATGAAAAATATGCAAGAGTGAACCCAAGATAGATGTACTCAAAGTGCTGCATCCACAACAGAGGGTCCTTTATCCACATGGCACACGTGTGTGTCTGTGTGTGTATATAACATACTGAAGTAATTTCATCCCTACATCTTTTATACACCTCTGACTCTTTTGGGATGAGGTCATATGTTGGACGGATGTCGCTCAGGCTTTGGTATACTGAACTGTTAACAGTGACAGGTAGGGCAAAAGTGTTTTAGCTTGTTAAACTGGATTCTAAGGCTGCCTGGAAGAACATAATGTGAAGGAAGATAGAAGAGGTATAGGAGCATATACAATGTAGAATGGAAAAAGAGGCCAACAGGGAGAATACTGCAGTGCTGTTAGAAATTTTTAAGGAGTTCTACTTGGATAAAAACAAAAACAGATTGATGAAGAGAACACATAACCATAAATAAGCCCTGGGGGACCCCCCAGGACAGATACAAATAGGAAATTAAATTAAATTATTGCCATAGTTGGAAAGAGATGGAGAACACATTGAAATTTTGAGTTGGGATGAGTTTGTAGCTAGATGTAGGAGCAGAGATGCGCAAGTTGTATTGACAGCTGAGTACAGTTCTTAAATAGTTAAACTTTACTCTGTGAAGAAGGAAGGTTGACCCTAATGTGTTAACTTGCTAATGTGAATAAGAACTGAACCCCAAGTTAAGAAAGGGTTGGCTAGACATGCACATCAAATGCTGATAGGTGGCAGGCAAGTAGAGAGATGACTGCATTTAGATTGGAATGAGAGAGGAGTATGAATACACAGATTGCAAAGGAAATATGGGCACTGCTTCTTTGTATTCCAATATTCTCTAATTGGTCCAGAAAGTTTGGATTCTGTGGGAGGCAATGCTGTAAGTATTTTAATGCATCATCTAGGATGTCAGTAATGTTTCCTTATGTTTGTCCTTGTTGGAGATGTAAGAAGGATGAGCTGGGGGCCTAAATGTATACATTTTTGGACTGTGAAATTCATATTAGTTAAAGTGAACTCAGAATTTGTGATGGTATATAGGTTTATAGGTAGGTACTAGGCTATCTGCCCGAGAGCATTTATAAGCCTAGCCAGAGTGTGTCGACTTTCGCCACCTCATTGATTAACTGAGCCTCTGTCAAGCAGAGCCAATGAAGTAATCCCAGGGGTGTACTTTCTGTTACCCATCCACTTGTTAAGGCTTCTCTTGAAGAGTGTTAGTGAGGGGCTCTGCCTAATGTAGTTAGGAATTTTGTTCCAAGGCATGGGGAAGTCTCTGTGACAGGACTCTCTCCCTCCAGCATGTTCTATTTATTGTTGTGGCGAGGTTTAGCTCACTAGAGCGTGTGGCTCGCAGTGACTTGGATTTCTTTAGGTGGAGCATGTCCATCAATTCTGAGTTGGACATGGCGTTGTAAGTCAGGTAGAGATCACATCTGAGTAAGCGATATGCCACTGAGTACAGCCGGAGTTTTTTCAGTCGGTCTGCATAGGACATGTGTTTGAGGCCAGTAATCCTCTTGGTGAGGAGCTTTTGTTGTCTTTCAAGCTGTTGGAAGTGTCTTGTGAGGTACATCCCAAATGGGGCATTGTACTCTATGATGGGTCTGATGAGTGAAGAGTAGAGGGGCACTATAGCCTCTTTATTTCTAGATGCGAACCCCTTAGTAATTAGATGGGTCACATAGAAGTATTTCCTAACTACTTTGGCAATATGATTATCAAAGGAGAGATTACTTTCTATCTACCTGGGTCCCCAGATCTCTTATTACCTCTTCTGTATTAAGGGAGCTGCCGCCTATGTGGTAATTTGTGGGCGTTTTGTTTTTCCCAAACGGGATGACTATACATTTTTTGGCATTTAGCTTGAGGCCATGACTTTGACACCAGGTGTCTGTCTCAGTAAGGCCTTTTTGGAGGATGTCCATGTCAGCCGGAGTGTCAGTTATGGCTCCCAGTTTGCAGTCATCGACGAACTTGGTTAGCCATAGTCCTCCTGTGTTTGCCTGTACTTCTGAGAAGTATATGCTGAACAGTAGGGGTCCCAGAACTGAGCCTTGCGGGACACCACTTGTGACTGGTTTAGAGCCAGACCTGGAGCCCGCTGTTCTTACCGTGTGAGTTCTGTCTGTAAGCCAGTTGGCAACCCATCTTGTGACGTAGGGGTTTATGTTCAGGCTGGTGAGTTTTTCTGTAATACCTGAGTGAGGAATGGTGTCAAACGCCTTGGCGAGATCAAGGTAGGCTGTGTGAACCACCTTTCCCTCGTCTATGGCCTTAGTAACTGTCTCGAAGAAGTCAACCAGGTTTAGTAGGCATGATCTGCCCTTAACAAAGCCGAACTGGGTTGGGTCTAGTGTTTGGAGGTTCCCAATGTAATGAGTTCCATGATGATGCGCTCTATTGCCTTGCAGACCAAGCTAGTCAGGCTTATGGGGCGATAGTTACCAGGGTCAGTTGTGGCTCCTCCTTTGTGGAGCGGAATAACCATTGCTGTGCGCCATTCTATGGGCACGTAGCCTGTGGAGAGGCTGAGGTTGAACAGCGTGTTTAGGTGGGGGGGTTAGTTCGTTCTGTAGTTCATGCAAGACGCAGCCTGGGACACCATCTGGCCCCATTGATGCTGTGTTTTTGGCTTTTGAAAGGGCTGTTTTCACCTGTGCTTCTGTGATTTTCGGGACACTACACTTTTCTGGTATTGTTGTGGGTCCTTTTAAAGGTGAGAGGGAGGTGAAGTTTGCACTGAATCTATCTGCCAGTATGTTGGCAATATCAGTAGGTTCAGTATATTTTGTGCTATTTTGCACTATCTCAGAGCATATCTGCGAGTTGCCACTTAGATTCTTGACATAGCTAAAGAAGGCTTTGTGGTTATCTTTCAAATCCTTGGCTATTTTTCTTTCAAAGTTAGCCTTGGATGATTTTATGAGGGACCTTAGTTTCTTACTGATACTGATCAGGGATGTCTTTCCTTCTTGGGATTTGCTTTTTTTCTGAACTAGTTTCCTCCTTTTGTTGTATAACCTGTTTATGGCAGGGGTCCACCAGACTGGTTTCCTTCTCTTAGGGGAGTGAGTCTTGGTTTTGCTAGGGATGGCATGATCCATGCATCCTTGTAGGTGCTCATAGAGTGCAATTGTAAAAGATTCTGCATCTTTGGCAGTGTTATCCTTTAGCGTGGGGGCTGTGAAACTTACCACCTCTGCCTTAAGTAAGGTGAAGTTTGCTTTAGAAAAGTTTTTCACTGCGGTTTCCTTGGTTGGGGGTGGTGGTGGGGTGTGGACATCCAAGGTGATTAGTTTATGGTCTGATCTAACCAGTGACAGGTTGACCTCCGGTACAGAGCACCTGTCGCCCATGTTGGTGATGACCAGGTCCAATATGTTGTGGCCTGTGGTAGGGGAGTTTACCAGCTGATCCAGGGCATTTGGGTTGATAAATTCCAGGAAGCGCTGAGCCTGGGAGTTTGTACTAGAGTAGTTTTCCCTAACCTTTTTAAAAATTCTAAAACGAGATATTTCCTATGTGCAGGAGACTTAACTTTATTTGGTAAATCAGAAACTGCATTGTTTATTGTTTTGATGTTAGCAGTGAAGGCTGTAATGTAAAAATGGAGGCATTTTGCAACACCAAAAAAAAAAAAAAAAGCTGATGTGATTCAGATAATGCAACAAATCCAAGACTTAGAACAATCGACAAAGGATCCCAAATTTAAAAAAGATATTGACTAACTGGATGGTCTGGTCTTTGAATAAAGATTGGCTTCTAATTAGTAATGGGAAATTGTATGTATTGACTGAGGAAAACATTCACTCCCTGATGAAAAAATTTATACTGAATAAAGAATGAAGATTGTTAAACACTGAGAATGGGAGTTGGAGATTTTAAGAGAGTATGAGATATTAAAATGGTTAGTTAAGTTAGGTTGGCAAGACAGAGTGTTACTCATTAAAATGTTTTCCATTAAAAAGTATCAGTAGGGGAAAAAGATAAAATATCAGAAAAGTAGTGGGAGGCAGAAAAAAGTATTCTAGGCTTGCGGTTTCATAATCTTGCATATATTGCCTTTCAAGATGTTATTCACCTGCTGAATGTCCATCAGGAAATGAGTATCCTAAAGATGTGCACACTAATGAGGTGCTGAAGCATGTCTTTTTGCATGGGACCTCTAGATTTCATAAAAAATATGCAAGTGTGAACCCAAGATAGATGTAGATGTGTGCTGCCTCCACAACAGTGGATCCTGTATCCATATCTCTTGTGTGCATGTATGCGTGTAGCACAACAGTGGTCAGTCAGACATCCACTGTTATGGTAAGTTCATCCACAACTGCAGTTCCATCCCAGTAGGATAGAGATGGGTGAAGAAGGCCTCTGTCGTCATGTCAGAGGAATGCCGGATAAGGACAAGGTCAAAAAACTTTTGCGATCAAGTTTGACAGGCTCTGGTGCATCATGTCAATGCCATGAATGGCCATAACATGAAAGCACAGCAAGTCCAACATAGGTTGACTGATATTCTGCATAAACAGAACAAGACACATGCTATTGCCAGTGACAGAATGTCGCAGGGTGAGAACCATTTACATGGAGCCACCCTCACAGTGAATGAGAATTTCATGATAGGTTTTGGTATACTGTCCGGATAATGGACTTTTAGATTTTATAGGCGCCATACATTGCATGTATGCGTCCCATGTAAGGCATATAGAGTATAAAGGTGATGTATGGGCTCAGACACTCGGAACTTCTTTGCCACCAGTTCAGACGTCCCTCTGAACACCTTTGTGCTGTGCTGGTTACCAAGCCATCATCAAATAAGTGCCCTGTTAGGGTTTCTTCTCTACCTTTTTTCTTCATTGTATTGTACTTGTGTTCATGTCATCCAAGAAGGGAAAATGACAGTTCAGGAGGCAGATTCCCCATAAAGACCATCACAGCCAGTGTCTTTTTTGCTTAGATACTTTCCATGACCATACGTACAACTGCATCTGACAAAGCATTTGTCCCCAAGACCCTTTGTAGTCAGTTATTTTCATAAACCTTAACAATCAACAAATTAAGTTGTTGACCCAGGGTGCGATGGCAGAATCTCCTGACCCAAGAGTCAGCCGTCTACCAAGAAGAAGGCAAAAAATGTCTGGGCCTGATCCAGCTGCTGTGCAGCCTCCCCAAACATCTCTCTAGAAGCTAGTGAAGGCCCTGAAGGAACATCCAGTGCTTTCCTCAGATTCCTCTGCCGTGACCCTGCCTGAGGCCAGCATGGATCTAAATTCTCACACATCCTCAGAGACATTTATGATGTCTCTTCCAGACATAGGGAATACACTTCTGATTATTTCTGAGGGGCCAAGGGGGAGTCCTCAGATTTTAAGGGAAGAGATTCCTACTACGATTATTGAATCTCGCCAGTGGTCTGACCCACAGGGAGTCTTTTGGGCAGACATCCTACTCAAGAAAAGGAAAAAAACACATTACCCCTGTTCTTAAAAATCCCCAGCATGGATGGCAGGATTTTACTCCAGGTATGTTCAATGCTTTCATGGCTTTGAAGCCTCCTCAAGGGGGGTGTCTCAGTGCTCCTGTCTGGTCTTCCATTCCTGTTAAGAGTCCTAGGGAATTTGATTCCCCAGATGAGGACTTGACTCTGGGGAAGACATCTTCTCTTACTCCTCTCAAATTCCTTCCCTTCTAGCCTGTGCTTGTGAGTAAGAGGATTCTTTGGACCCAGACTACCCCTTGGAAGAAGAATCCTTTGGGGATGGTATAGCTCGTATGATGGAGCATTTCAAATGGAATTACTCCCAGATGCCTGACATTCGAAAAAGATATGAGCTTTTTATAGATGGTCGTCTCCTAAACCAAATGCTGTTCCTCCTGTTTTGGCAGCCCTTTTGGACACCTTTTCTGCTGCTTCTGTGGCTTCTGATGTCCCCCCCCCCCCCCCCCTCCCAGCTCCTAAAAACCCTGACAGGTTCTACAAGGTGCCTGAGGATTGCAAATTGTTTTACTAGTGCCATTCTCCTTATCCTTCAGTGGTTCCAGTTTCCTGTAATAAGCTTTCTAAACTCTTGCCATCTAGTAAGTTCCTTCCCTCAGATAATAGTAGTCGAGCTATGGAGAGGTGGAGTAAAAAATGTTGCCACCTTGTCTTTTAGGGCTGATAATTAACAGTTCCACATAACTAGGTATATTTTGGCCTTTTTTCTCAGGTAGCTTCGCTGGTCTCCGGCCTTCTGCTTCTGATGGAAAGACTTCAGCTGTTTTCCTCCTTGGATCCACTTCCCACGTTGCCATTGCCTGTCACTTCATAAAATGCAGCTATGATGCTGCTACTTTTGTTTCTGTGATGAGGTGTTATTTTTGGCTACGTCTGCAGGCTTTACCTGATATTAAATGTTTTTGGATGCCCCTTTGGGTAATAAAATCTTTTTTGGGACAGCTGCTGCTGACCTGTTTAAGTCCCTTCAGGATACGTGTAAGGCCTTGCAAGGACTCCAAAACATATGTTTATCTCTTCTATCACCAAATTCCAGAGGAATTACACTTCTAAGTCTGGCCTTTGTCTGCTGATGGACTTCCCCACCTCCCAAGGGTAAGAAGGGATCTAGGCATTTTCGTCCTGCTAAATTCACTCAGCCTCCTCCTTCTCAGAAGCCTTCTTTCAGGACAAGACTGGTCTCCATTTGACATTTGGCCTCCTCTTTCCCTCAGCCAGGTCTCCCTGTCTTTCCTCCTTTCTCTGTCCCTTCCAAATTTGTATCTGATCACCTCAGGCTCCTGGATGCTGTCTGTCATTTGTCGGGGATATTTCATGGTTTGGAAATCCCTTCCCCTCTTCAGATACTCCACAATATCCTCAGAACAGCTTCTTTATCTTCATTTTCCAGAAGTTTTGCAGTCCCTTTTGAATCAAGGTACCATTCAGCCTGTTCCATTCTCCCAATTGGGAATGGGTTTTTACTCCAAAATGATTTTTTGTTTCCTTAAAAGGAGGGTTCCTGTCGACCCACTTTCTCTGTTCAACACCTTTCTCAAGGTCCTTTCTTTTCAAATGCTGTATCTTCAGACCCTGCTTCCTCCTGTTCTTCTTCAGGCCACCTTGATTACCCTGGACCTCAAGGATGCCTACCTTCACATCTCCATTGAGCCTGTTTTCAGGAAATGTTTGTTTGTCTGTTTTTCCTGTCATTTTCAGATGTTCTTTGTGTTTTGCTGTTGTCTTGGGTCCTGCATCGGTTGCCGTCTCCTCTTCCAGGACTTCAGGCGTATAAAACAAGCATGTGACGCCATTTTCTTCAGTCTTTCTTGCCGCGCGGTTCCCAAAGCAGAAGCATTTCGCAAGTACCGGTCGGCCAGCTACTGAAATATTTGAGTTTGAGTTTCAGAACCGAAGTCTTCACTAAAGCTAAGTACCCCGTTGGGGAAACTTTTTTCTTGCTCCATACCGATGTCAGAAAAAGTTAATAAATGTATTACTTGTGGGAAGCAAATACCTCATAAGGATTTCCATTTATACTGTATTCCTTGGCTAGGCCCTGATCACAATGTGCCTGGCTGTTGGTTTTGTGCTAGATTTAACCAACGCACTATTAAGCGTCGGTATATTTTTGCCTCAAAGTATTTTGGAAACCGATTTAACTACCCAGAAATGTCAGATAGCAGTCCGACTACCGGAGTACATAAAAAACGCAAAGAAAAGGACAGAGAAAGGCAGTCGAGTTCCAAAACCGACGACGAAGCTTCTCCTAAGCCAGTCACCAGTTCGCCAGTACTCAGTGAGGCGCTTTCGCAGCCCCGGATACCCGCTACCTTCGAGTCGCAGGCCTCTACCGACACCCATGTGGAGTCCGACATGCCGCAAGATACTCAAGGTATTGGACCGACGGATGTATCTCCTTCGGATGGGTCCGGAGCCCGTGAGCAGGCACTGGCTTCTGAGGGTGTGTTCAGACCTCAACATTTGTATATCAAACTGACGACAACTGCAAAACCAAAGACAAAAGCAACTTCTAAAACTAAAAAACCGACGCATGAGCCACGTGCACAGGCCTCTATGCCTAAAAAACAGATGATCAAAATAGCTGAAGACCTTATTACCTTGATCAGGGGTACCCACCCCCCTCCAGATAAGAGGCCTAGGCAAGACACTGATTATGAATCTTCAGATCAGGTTTCTGTTTCTTCTGATTCCTCTTCTGATGAGGCATTATCTATACCTCCCTATGAGGATTCTGATGCAGAGGAGTCTATACCATCTGCTTCTCCTCCTGAGAATGATACATTTGGGGAAATCTTGCATACTTTGAGGGAGCATTTTCACTGGGAGAGTCAAAATTTCTTAGAATCAAAAAAGAGGCTCGGGGATTTCCTTCTTCTCCCTCAGCACTGGCCTTTAGCCATTCCCCATTTTAGACATTGTGGATGATGTGTTTTCGGAGTCAAGCTTGACCCCTGACTCCTTACCTCTGGCTCCCAGTAAGCCTAACAGATATTACAGGGTCCCTGACTCGCACAAATTTTTATTTAGAAACCCTGCTGCTGATCCTGAAACTATTTCACAGGGTCCAAAGGGAGTTAAGGCCTCAACAGCAAAAAATCCTACCCCCTCTGACAGAGATTCAAGGGCACTGGACAGATGGGGAAAAAAGGTTTATACATCTGCAACCTTGGCAATCAGAGCCTTAAACTGTCAATTTCATATGCTTAAGTATCAACCACATGTTATGGGATTGCTGAAACAGAAAATGATGTTGATTTCTGAATGTGCAGAAAATAAGGAATTGCAGGATTTATTACATGCTCCTTAGAGGCTTCCTGCAGGGCCGCAGTTACTGGATCTGTGATTAGGAGGCATGCCTGGCTAAAGGAACAAAATTTGCCTGATCATGTTAAAGCTAAATTGCTAGATGCAACTTTACAGCAAGATGCTCTATTTGGTATTAAGGCAGAAGAGGTTTTAAAGAAAATGGAAGACAAAGCTAAGTCTATGCAAACTGTTAAAGACTTCTTACAAGTGCAGCCATCAAGATTCAGTAGACACTGGCCTACAAAGAATTGGTCATTTCCTGTGTCAGACAGAGCTCAAAGGGGCAAATCTAGACGCCCTAAGGGTTCCAGATACCAGGCGCAAGATTCATACAGGTCAAAGCAATGGGGCGCTTCTTCCTCCAAATCTGGAGGAGATAAAGCGCAAACGTACAGAAAACAGTCCCAATGACTTCCCTCTGCCTACACCAAGCACTTATCTTTTAGCAGCACCCTTAGGGGGAAAATTAGCACTTTTTGCTCAAAATTGGCAGTTAATAACCCAGGACAAGTGGGTACTAAACATAGTATCGCAGGGATACAGATTCCATTTTCACACTCTGCCAATGGCAAACGGTTGGCCAGATCTGCCCAAAAATCAATGGGCAGAGGCACCGAAACAGGTTATGTCCCTCATGGATATGGGGGGGCCATTCAGCCAGTACCAGAACAGGAAAAAGGACAAGGTTTTTACTCAAGACTGATGTGCTTCGTGTTTCACTGTTGCAGTCATTACATTTGGGTAATCCTGCTGGCAGGTTGCCCTCAGCCAGCCTGAATTCCAAAGTCTTGGGTCCTGCGTCGGCTGCTGTCCCCCCTTCCCTGACGTCAGGTCATCAGAGGTATAAAAGAAGCAGCCGACGCCATTTTCTTCAGTCTTTCTTGCTGCTCGGTGCCTGAAGCAGAAGCAAGTTCGCAAGTGCCGACTACTGAAATATTCGAGTTCAGAACCGAAGTCTTCACTAAAGCTAAGTACCCCATTGGGGAAACTTTTTTCTTGCTCCAGACCGATGTCAGAAAAAGTTAATAATTGTATTTCTTGTGGAAAGCAAATACCTCATAAGGATTTTCATTCTTACTGTATTCCTTGCCTAGGCCCTGATCACAGCTTTACTGGTTGTCGGTTTTGTGCTACATTTAACCAACGCACGATTTTGCTTTAAACTTTTTTGGATGCCGGTTTAATTATCCTGAAATGTCGTCTGATAGCCATCCGACTACCGGAGTTTACAAAAAAACGCAAAGAAAAGGATAGAGAAAAACAACCGAGGCTCAAACCCGACGATGAGGCTTCTCCTAAGCCATTTGTTGTTTTCAGTGAGATGCTTTCGCAGCCCCTGACGCCCACTACTTTTGAGTCGCAGACCTAAACATCTTTACATGAAAACGACTTCATCTTCAAAGGCAAAGACTAAAGCACCTTCTGAAGCAAGGAAACAAACTCAAGAGCCACGTGGGCAGGCCTCTATGCCCAAAAAACAGATGCTCAAAATGGCCGAAGAGTTAATTACCTTGATCAGGGGTTCCCATCCCCCTCCTGATAAGAGGCCTAGGCAAGACACTGACTATGAATCTTCAGATCAGGTTTCTATTTCTTCCGATTCCTCTTCTGATCAGGAATATTCTCTTCCCCATGAGGATTCTGATTCTGATGCTGAAGAATCTATACCTTCAGCATCTCCTCCTGAGGACTATTCCTTTGGGGAAACCTTGCATAGCATGAGGGAGCATTTCCACTGGGAGAGCCAAGATTTTTCAGAATCTAAAAAGAGGCTCAGGGATTTTCTTTTACTACCTCAGCACAGGCCTCTAGCCATTCCACCTGTGTTAGACATTGTAGATGATGCGTTTTCGGAGTCTAGTCTGACCCTTGACTCCTTACCCCCAGCTCCTGTTAAGCCTGACAGATATAACAGGGTTCCTGACTCTCACAAATTTATTTTTAAAAACCCTGCTGCTGACCCAGAAACTATATCACAGGGTCCAAAGGGAGTTAAGGCTTCCATTGCAAAAAACCCAATCCCCTCTGACAGAGATTCAAGGGCACTTGATAGATGGGGGAAAAAGGTTTACACATCTGCAACTTTGGCTATAAGGGCCTTAAACTGTCAATTTCATATGCTTAAGTATCAGCAACATGTCATGGGATTGCTTAAACAGAAAATGTTGTTAAATTCTGAATGTGCAGAAAACAAGGAAATGCAGGATTTATTGTATGCAGCAGAACAAGTTGGAAAACATACTTTGCAATGTTTGTTTGATTCTTTGGAGGCCTCCTGCAGGGCTGCAGTTACGGGTTCTGTAATTAGGAGGCCTGCTTAGTTAAAGGAACAAAATCTGCCTGATCATGTTAAAGTTAAATTACTAGTTGCACCTTTACAGCATGATACTTTGTTTGGTGTTAAGGCAGAAGAGATGTTAAAGAAAATGGAGGACAAAGCTAAATCTATGCAAACTGTCAAAGAATTTTTACAAGTACAGCCACCTAGGTTTAGTAGACACTGGCCTACAACAAAATGGTCCTTTCCTGTGTCAGACAGACCTCAAAGGGGCAGATCCAGACACCCTAGGGGCAGATCCCGGGCGCAAGGTTCTTATAGGCCCAAGCAATGGGGTGCTTCTACCTCCAAAGCTGGAGAAGATAGATCACAAACGTACAGAAAACAGTCCCAATGACTTCCCCATGCCTGCACTAAGCATTTATCTTCTGACAGCACCCTTAGGGGGAAAATTAGCACTTTTTGCTCAAAATTGGCACATCATAACCCAGGACAAGTGGGTTCTAAACAGTGTCACAAGGCTACAAGTTCCATTTCCATACTCTGCCAAAGGCAAACGGCTGGCCAGATCTGCCAAAAAGCAATGGGCAGAGGCACAAAAACAAGTCTCATCCCTCATGGACATGGGGGCCATTCAACAAGTACCAGAGCAAGAGCAGGGACAAGGATTTTACTCAAGACTGTTCTTGGTACCCAGAAAGGACAAGGCCTGGAGGCCGATACTGGACCTGTCTATTCTGAATACTTTCCTGGATATTCCAAAATTCAAAATGTTGACTTTGCAGCAGCTTCTGCCCATGCTAGGCAAGAGTGCTTGGCTTGTGACTTTAGACCTAAAAGAGGCATACCTACCTGTTCCAATCAGACAATCATAGGTTCATAGGTTCATACTAGGCTATCTGCCCTAGGGCATTTATAAGCCTAGCCAGAGTGTGTGTGGCTTTCACCACCCCTTAGGATGAGAATACTTTACCCATTAGTTTGCTGTGCCTGTGTCCAGCAGTGATACAGAGATGATTCCCGGGGTAAACCTACGATCTCCCATCCACTCGTCAAGATTTCTCTTGAACAGAGTCAGTGAGGGGCTCTGCCTCACATGGACTGGGATTCTGTTCCATAGTGTAGGGAGTCTCTGGGTGATAAATCTGTCCCTCCAGCACGTCCTATTTATATCCGTGTTGAGGTTTAAGTCTCTTGCTCTCGTGGCTCTGGTGGATTTGGATTTTTTGAGGTGGAGCATGTCCATTAATTCCGGGTTGGACATGGCCTTGTATGTCAGGCACAGATCACCTCTAAGCAGACGGTATGCGACTGAATAGAGCTGGAGTTTCTTCAGTCGGGCATCGTATGACATATGCTTGAGCCCCTTTATCCTTTTGGTGAGCAACTTTTGGGGTCTTTCCAACTGTTGCAGGTGTCGGGTAAGGTACATTCCAAATGTGGCGTTGTACTCAATCATTGGTCTGATAAGTGAAGAGTACAGGGGTACAATGACCTCTCCTGATCTGGATGTGAATCCCTTCATGATCAGGTGGGCAATGTAGAAGGTCTTCCTAACCACTTTGGCAATGTGAGTGTCAAAAGAGAGGTTACTGTCAACTTGGGTCCCCAGGTCCCTGATAACTTCTTCCATGTTTAATGGATTACCACCTATGTGGTAATTAGGGGTTACCTTGTTTTTCCCAAAGGGTATGACTATACATTTTTTGGCATTTAGCTTAAGGCCATGGCTCTGGCACCAGTTATCCATTTCTATGAGACCTCTCTGGAGGATGTCTGTGTCTGATGGAGTGTCAATTATGGTGCCCAGTTTGCAGTCATCTGCAAATTTTGTCAGCCACAATCCCCTATGTTTGCCTGCACTTCAGAAAAATAAATGCCGAACAAGAGGGGGCCCAGGACTGAGCCCTGTGGGACACCGCTCATGACCGGCTTAGAGTCTGACATGGCACCAGCAACTCTAACCCTGTGTGTTCTGTCCTTGAGCCAGTTTGCAACCCATCTTGTGACATATGGGTTTACATCTAAGCTGGTGAGCTTTTCTATGATGCCCGAGTGGGGTATTGTGTCAACGCTTTTGCTAGGTCAAGGTAGGCTGTGTGAACTGCCTTACCCTCATCAATGGCCTTAGTGACTGTTTGAAAAAGTCGACCAAGTTCAAGAGGCAGGATCTGCCCTTGACAAAGCCAAATTGGGTAGGATCCAGTGTCTGTAGGTCCCCAATGTCTTTATTTATGAGTTCCATTATGGTCCTCTCCATAGCTTTGCAGACAAGGCTCGTCAAGCTTATGGGGTAATTTCAGGGTCCGTAGAAGCACCGCCTTTGTGGAGTGGGACCACAGTTGCCGTGACGCCATTCTTTGGGCACGTATCCTGTAGTAAGGCTAAGATTAAACAGCAGCCTTATGTGTGGGTTTAGTTCCTCATTGAGTTCGTAGCACACAGCCGGGGACACCGTCCGGTCCCATTGATGCTGTGTTTTTGCTTTAGAGAGCAGCTCTCACCTGGGCATCTGAGATGTTTGGGAGGCTAGACTCTGGTGGGATAGATATTTCTCCTTTTGGGGGTGAGGGAGGGGAGAAATTTGCACTGAACCTGTCTGCCAGTATGTTGGCAATGTCTGTGGGTTCAGTGATTTTTTATCATTTTGGACTAATTCTGAGCATATCTGGGAGTTTCCACCCAGGTTTCTAACATAGCTCAAGAAGGCTTTATGATTGTCTTTTGTGTCATTAGCGATTTTTCTCTCAAAGTTGGCCTTGGATGATTTTATGAGTGATCGTAGTTTTTTGCTAGTATTGATCAGAGATGCCTTCCCTTTTAGGGATTTTGCTCTGTCATGTAGTAGCTTTCTCCTCTTGTTGTAGAGTTTGTTTATGGCTGGGGTCCACCAGACCGGGCGCCTGCCTTTGGTGGAAAGGGTCTTGATTTTATTAGGGATTGCTTGATCCATACATTCCTGGAGGTGCTCGTAGAAGGCATTTGTAAGGGTTTCAGCAGTGTGGGCTGTGGTTTCCACTGGCTCGGGGGCCTTGAAGGATACCACTCCAGTCTTAAGAAGTGTGAAGTTTGCTTTTGAGAAGTTCTTCACTGTGGTCATTTGCTGGGGGTGGGGGCGGGATGTGGATCTCCAGTGAGATTAATTTATGGTCTGATCTCACCAATGAGGGATATACTTCCGGTGTGGAGCATTTTGTCCCCATGTTTGTGATGATCAAGTCTAGTATATTTTCTCCTCTTGTGGGAATGGTGACTAGTTGTTCCATAGCATTTGAGTTTATGAACTCAAGGAACCTTTGGGCTAGGGTGTTGGGGCTTGAGTAATGTTCCCAGTCTATGTTTGGGTAGTTGAAGTCACCCAATATGATGGTGTTTGGAGAGACATTCATACTCTCCAGTGTCTTCAGGAAGGCTGTGTGGGTTTCCTGAGTTTGAGAAGGTGGTCTGTAGCATGTTACAAACTGTAGGGCAGTTTTACCTATGGTTAATTGCACCTGGATGGTCTCCGATGCTTTGTGCATTGCCACTAACCTGGAGGTGTGGGTATCCTTTATGAATATGGATACTCCCCCTCCTTTTGTGGTTCGGTCCGGATTTTGGGGCCGGAACGCATGATATGAGGTATAACCTGATAGTGCTGTGGTGATCTCAGGAGCCTTGAACCAGGTTTCAGTCACAGCACAGACATCGATGTTCTCCATACTGAGGAGGGCTTCGAGGGCGTGCATCTTGAGGTTTAGACTTCTGGCATTGAGCAGTATTACCCTTAGTTTTTCTCCATTTTTGTTTTCTAGGGCGGTAGGTTTATTATTTGAGCCTTGCCTAAAAAAGGCGCTATGGGGGTGGCAAGAGCCTTTGCCAATATCCGGAAGCCCAGGGGTGACAGGTGCAAGCCGTTACTTGCGAAGCAGCGTGGCTTGTCAAGCATGTCATCCCAGGCAGACAGACATTGGATCCCCTTAGAATGACACCAGTAATTAAGCCAATTATTAAAGCTGATCATTTTGTCTCTGTATTGTGGTATCATTCTTGGTGAGGGTAGGATACTGCTCAGGGTCAGGGTCATACCGGCCTGAGCTACATAATCTGAGAGCTCCTCTATGTCTCTTTTCATGTAGTCCAGGGAGGTACATCTCAGGTCGTTCACACCGGCATGGACAATTACTGAGTCATACTTGTACTTGCTGTGGAGTGACCTGAGTGCTTGTGTTATGTGGCGGATTCTAGCGCCTGACAGGCAGCTTACTGTGATCTTTTCCTTGTTCAGTCTGGTGAGTGGGACGTCAGTGTGTCTGACTATGGAGTCACCTATAACAAGTGTGTCTGGCATTGTGTTTGGCCTTAAGGGCTGTGACTGTTTAGCACACTGACTTTGAGAACTATGTGTTGCATGTCTTATGTCTTGAGGTGGCAGTTGCTTGAGTGTCTGCTTTGGAGGCCTCTGTAGTTTTGGTAGATTTTTGATCAGTGCCTCCGAGTATGTCTTTGTGTGTTTGTGTTTGTTTTGCAGTTGTGATAGTTCTATGTGAAACTGGGTTTGTGGTGTGCGTGGTTTCCTTCTCCTCCTGTCTGGTCTTGCCAGTCCTGAGTTGAGAGAGCTCAGCCTCCAGTTTGGGTATATAGTTGCATCTCTCACGTGTATTTGTGTTTTGTGGGAGAAGGAGTGGGTTGTCTGTGTACATGAGGCAATTGTAACATTGCCTCAAGATGCCCAGATTCACCAGCTGAACAGGAGAGGACGCTAGCAACTGACCCTTCGACATGCTAGAAAAAGTGAAAAAGTTTGCTGTGTAACTTGAGTCAGAAGATACCTAAGATTCAAGGCTGGTTCAATGCATTACCAATTCCCTGCACTGCGCTTTGGCTTATCTACTGCACCCAGGGTCTTTACAAAGTGCCTGGCACCAGTAATTGCATTCCGCAGACAAAGAGGAATACAAATATGTCCTTACTTGGACGACTGTCTCATTCATGCAGAGAACAAGGACATTCTTCTTCAACATCTGGCATTTGTGAAAAGACTTCTAACATGCCTAGGGTACACAGTCAACAAAAAGAAATCAAAACTAGTACCCTCTCAAAAGATAACATTCCTTGGTGCAAGCTTGAATACAACTGCCCAGATGGCTTATCTCACGCCAAACAAAGGTAACTGACTTCCTATATCAAAAAGTTGGCAACAAAGGCCCAGTTATTTGCAAGAAAAATTCTGCAGGGTTTGGGCTTCATGGCATCCTGCATCCTACTAATTCCATATGCAAGACTGCATATGAGGAAACTTCAGTGGTACCTAAAAAGTGTTTGGACTAGGCATTGCCGCAACCTACAGCCTGGAAACGGTCATTACTCTCATTCCCTGCCTGCAACAGGAATTTCGATGGTGGGCAAAGGCTTGTCACCAGAACAAGGGACAGCCATTCACATTACCTCCAGCCAGGCAGACACTAACAACGGGTGCATTAGACTATGCCTGGGGAGCCCACATGGCAGGAAGATGCATTCAGGGCACATGGTCCTCAAACCAAATGCATCTACATATCAATCAAAAAGAGATGTTAGCTGTTCAAAATGCCCTGACAGCCTTCAAGGACCTACTTCATCCGGGACAACTACTGATAAAGACAGACAACACCACGATCATGTGGTATATAAACAAGCAGGGGGGCACACATTCTTACCCCCTTTGCAGATTAGCCATGACCTTGTGGGACACAGCTTTGACTTACCAAGTACATCCGCATTCACAATTCCTGCCAGGAAAGGAAAATACTCTGGCAGACAAATTGAGCAGAAACCTTATGGATCCCCACGAGTGGAAGCTGGATCTACAAGTCTTCAGCATGATAACAAGGAAATCTATTTGCCTCCCCTCTCAATTACCAACTATAAAGATTCTTCACAAGGACTTATCACAGACAAGCATGGAAAGTGGACGTCCTATCTTTCAGCTGGAAAAACCTATCAGTATATGTTTTTCCTCCACTGCCTCTCCTCCCCAAGGTGCTCCTAAAGGTCAGACGAGAGAAGCCAAAGATGATACTGATTGCCCCAGACTTGGCCACACCAATACTGGTATCCAATACTAAGGAACTTATCTCTGTACCCAGCTTGGACCTTACCTCAAATACCTCGGCTACTGTCCCAGCAGAACAATCAAATCATGCACAGCCAACTGAGGACATTAAACTTGGCAGCATGGCGGATAATGTAGTCATACAAAAAACACCTCTCAGTAAAGCTGTGATGGATGTCATTCTGGAAGCCAGAAGGCCTAGTACTAAAAAGTTTTATGCTGGAAAATGGAAGAGATTCTGTGCCTGGAACCAGGCACAAGGAACTGATACAGCGGTACCAAATATTCCTCAGATTCTGCAATACTTGACTGAGATGCTGGACAAAGGCCTAACTTTTTCATCAATTAAAATTCATGCCTCTGCCATTTTGGCTCATTACAATACAGAGCCATCACTTTTTTCTCACCCTTTATTAAGGTAGTACCTCAGAGGAGCCAAAAGTTTAAGGCCCCCAAGGAGACTACCAATACCTGCATGGGACCTCAATTGTGTCTTGGAAAAGCTCACCCTGCCTCCTTTTGAGCCAGCTGCTACTGCTGATATGAAGTTTTTATCTTGGAAAACAGCTCTGCTCTCAGCAATTACTTCTGCAAGACGAGTTTTAGAGCTACAGGCGCTCATGGCTGTGGAACATTTCATCATTTTTCATCCAGACAGGGTCTCCCTGAGGACAAACCCAACATTTATGCCTAAAGTAGTGTCCAGTGTAGCTCTTAACCAAGCCATCCATCTGCCAATCTTTTACCCAAATCCACAGAACAAGGGGGAGAGAATTTTGCATTCTTTGGACGTACACAGACAGCTTTCAGGAGGACAGAGCAATTGCTAGTGGCCTATACGGCAGGATCACAAGGAAAGCCCATCTCAAAGCAGACTATTTCTAAGTGGTTAGGCCACTGCATTCGTTTCTGCTACTTACACCATGGCAAGCCAGTGCCTAAGGGCATTGGGCCTCATTCCACCAGAGCTGCAGCCACCTCAGCAGCCTTTCTCAGGGGAGTACCAACCAGAGACATTTTAGAGGCGGCTACTTGGAGTTCAATGCACACCTTTACAAAGCATTGTCATCTGCCACTCTACTCTAAATCCAGGGCAGGCTTCGCCACTGCAGATGTCCTTCAAGGATGCATCTGCAGTCATCACATATGGGGTTGTCCTGCCTCAGGCAGCCCTTCGGTTGGCCGGATTCCAAAGTCTGGGTCCGGCGTCGGCTGTTGTCGCCCTTTCCCCGACGTCAGAGCGCCTGGGGTATAAAAGCGTCAGCCGACGCCATCTTCCTCAGTCTTTCTTGCCGTGTGGTGCCCGAAGCAGAAGCAGTTCGCAAGTGCCGGTCGGCCAGCTCCTGTAATTCAGCTAAACCGAAGACTTCAAAAGCTACGTACCCTGTTGGGGACTCTTTCTTGCCTCAGCCGATGTCAGATAAAATTAATAATTGTTTAACTTGTGGGAAACAAATACCTCATAAGGATTTCCACTCTTACTGCCTTCCTTGCCTAGGCCCAGACCACAACGTCTCTGCCTGTTCCGCCTGTGCTTCCTTCAACCGACGTACTCTTAGACGTCGGGCGGAGTTCGCAGAGGAATTTTTTGGGGCTAGTTTTGCTTACAATATGCCGTCGGAGACTCTGACTTCTCATTTAGTAAAGAAACAGAAGGACAAGGACCGACACACGCGGTCCGCAGTTTCTGCTGAAACCACGGCCAGGCCTACCTCCCGGTCTCGGCTGAAACCGAGTTCTTGGTACTTCCGTCCACCGAAACCGTACAACCGACAACCTCGGCCCCGGAGGCCACTACTGTATCGGTTATTGAATCTCCATTAGAATCTGGTGTCCAGGAACCTTCCGACATATTCCCTTAGACAAAACTACTCCAGCACGTGGTGCAGCCAGGCCTCCTGCATCCATGTCTATTAAAGCATTCACAAGGGCTAAAGCTGCTAAACACTCAAAATCTATGCCTCCCAGGGTTATCCCTCAGGGACCCACTACAGGTTCTCAGATCCTTAGTCTAGCAGAGGACCTTATTTCATTAATTAGGGGCTCACAGCCTCATCCGGACAGGGACTCTCAACCTCCTACAGAAAAAAGGCCTAGGGTTGAGCCCTCTGATCCCCACTCCTCAGATGAGGCCTCTGATGGCTCTGCTCTCTCAGACTACCAGGAGGAGGCTTTTTCGGCCGAAGAGGATTCTGATGCAGCGGAATCTATCCCTTCGGCCTCCCCTCCTGAAGAGCTGTCCTTTGGGGAAACTCTGCACACTATGAGGGAGCATTTCCAATGGCAGGGCCAGGAATTCTCTGATTCCAGGAAGAGATTAAGGATCTTCTTGCATTTGCCTCAGCACAGACCTTTGGCTATTCCCCCTGTTTTGAATGTCATTGATGATGTGTACTCTGAGTCTAGCACAACCCCTGACACTCTCCCTCCGGCTCCTGCCAAACCCGATTACAGGGTCCCGGAATCGCATCTTTTTCTTTACAAGGCCCACTCTGCTGATCCAGAAACTATTTCCCAGGGCCCTAAAGGGGTTACAGCTGTCACTACAAAAAATCCACTCCCCTCTGAAAGGGAGTCCAGGGCTTTAGAGCGATGGGGTAAAAAAGTGTATACTTCTGCTACCCTTTCTATGAGGGCTTTAAATTGTCAATTTCATATGATACAGTACCAAGAGTATTTGTTAAATGAATTGCATAAATAACTGTCTTCACCTGAACCCCTACATCACAAATCACTTCTGGATCTGGTACATAATTCTCAACAGGTTAGCAACCATTTCTTGCAGTGTGGTTATGATGCATTGGAAGCATCATGTAGGTCAGCTATGACAGGTGCAGTCATACGTAGGCATGCTTGGCTGAAGGAGCAATCTCTGCCAGACCATGTTAAAGCAAAGCTTCTGGATGCTCCACTGGAAAAGCAAAAGTTATTTGGCTCCACTGCTCAGGAGGTCTTAAAGAAATTTGAAGAAAAGGCAAAATCTGTACAAACAGTCAAAGATTTTATGCAAGTCCAACCACCAAGATTCAGCAGAAACTGGCCTTCCAAGAACTGGTCCTTTCCAGACACAGAGAGATTTCAGAGAGGCAAGAACAGGCGTGCCAGAGGTAGAGGGCAAGCTAGAGGCTCCTACAGGGGACGTCAATGGCAGCCTCCCAACCAGAGAGGTAGTGCAGGGCCTACAACTGCTGCACAAGGACAGACTCAATGACTTTACTTTGACACCGCCAACCAAGGCTCAATTGGAAGCCCCTTTGGGCGGAAAGCTTTCCTTATTCTCAGAAAATTGGCACATTATTACAAGGGACAAATGGACACTACAAATAGTAGACAAAGGATACAGGTTCCATTTCCACACATTACCAAAAAGAAAAGGCATGCCGGACCTGCCACCAAATCAAAGGGCAGGGGCTTTGAAACAAATCTCCAACTTAATGCAAATGAAAGCAATAGAAAAGGTTCCTCTCTCAGAACAAGGCCAAGGATTTTATTCCAGACTCTTCCTTGTTCCAAGAAAAGAAAAGCAATGGAGGCCTATTCTCGACTTGCCCGCACTGAATACTTATCTCATTGTGCCAAAATTCAAAATGCTGACTCTACAGCAACTCCTTCCCATGCTGGGCAAGGGGTCTTGGCTGGTAACTCTGGACCTCAAGGAGGCATACTTGCATGTCCCTATCAGACAAAGCTGCAGAAGACACCTCAGATTTCTTGCAGGTTCAGAGCATTATCAATTCTCAGCATTGCCCTTTGGCTTATCTACTGCGCCCAGAGTATTCACGAAATGCCTGGCATCAGTAATTGCATACTGCAGACTTCAGGGGATGCAAATATACCCGTATCTGGACGACTGCCTTATACAAGCGGACAGCAAACAAACTTTGGTAAAACACTTGAATTATGCCATCCACCTTCTTCAGGCCTTGGGATATACAGTCAACATTCACAAGTCAAGACTTGTACCATCCCAAAGAATAACTTTTCTGGGTGCAAATCTAGACACAACCACCCAAATGGCTTTCCTCACAGAAGAAAAACAAAGTCAACTACCGGATTACTTCAAAAACCTGTCAAGACAAACTCAGCTGACTTCAAGGAAAATCCTGCAAGCCCTGGGTTACATGGCTTCTTGCATTCTTCTGATTCCTCAAGCAAGGCTACATATGAGGAAACTACAATGGTACCTTAGGAGTTTATGGACTCAGCACAGTCACAGCTTGGAAACTTTGATACCACTCATCCCATGTCTTCAAAGGGAATTTCTGTGGTGGGCTCAAGCAAGCCAGTCAAACAAAGGTCTGCCCTTCAGCAAACCAATAGCCAGCCAAACCATTACAACGGACGCTTCAGACCATGGATGGGGAGCGCACATGGAGGGAAGGTGCATTCAAGGACTATGGTCACAAAAAGAGCTACGTATGCACATAAACCAAAAGGAAATGCTGGCAGTGATACATGCAATCGAGGCCTTCAAGCTATTTCTACATCAAGGCCACCTGCTAATAAGGACAGACAACACCACAGTTATGTGGTACATAAACAAGCAAGGAGGTACCCATTCCTACCCTCTTTGCAGACTGGCAATGAATCTATGGGAACTTTCCTTGACACTCAGTATAGAGCTGCAATCCCAGTTTGTGCCAGGAAAGGACAATATACTGGCGGACAGCTTAAGCAGGAACACCATGGATGCACACGAATGGATGCTGCACCCAGATATCTTCCATCACATAACGCAATCATGGGGGAGACCGGACATAGACCTCTTTGCCTCCCCACACAATCATCAGCTGAAGAAATTCTGCTCAAGGACATACCACCCACAAGCATGGAAAGTGGACGCCTTCTCTTTCAGCTGGAGAACTCAAACAGTGTATGCATTCCCACCTCTTCCATTAATGACCAAGGTCTTACTGAAGATCAGGGCAGAGCAGCCAAGAGTGATTCTGATAGCTCCGGACTGGCCAAGACAGCACTGGTACCCATTGCTAAAGAGTATGTCACGGACGAAACCATGGCTTCTTCCACAATGGCCACTTCTCCTGACACAGCACAATTACAAAACTCTGCATTCCAACCTGAAAACATTGCAACTAACTGCCTGGAAAATACCTTGATTCATCACCAGGATAAGTTATCCAAGAAAGTGAAAGATATCATCATGGAAGCTCGCAGGCCTTCCACAAGAAAGGCATACTCAGCAAAATGGAAAAGATTTCACACCTGGAGCACCTCAAAGGGCCTAGATGCAAAAGTTATGAACATGGCACATATCCTGGAATATTTGGCAGAAATGCTCCACAATGGCCTGTCTTACTCTTCCATAAAAATTCATGCTTCAGCAATTTCAGCAGAGTACAATACTGATCCACCTGTCTTCTCTCATCCTCTCTTAAGACAGTTTCTAAGAGGGATTAAAAACATTAATCCTCCAAGGAATCCACCAGTGCCTACTTGGGACCTTAACTTTGTGTTGGAAAAACTAACACTGCCTCCCTTTGAACCAGCAGCATCTGTAGAACTACAGTTCCTGTCTTGGAAGACTGCTTTCCTTCTGGCCATAACCTCAGCAAGAAGAGTATCTGAGTTACAGGCCCTCATGGCAGTGCAGCCATTTCTTATCTTTCATCAAGACAGAGTCTCTTTGAGAACCAATCCTTCTTTTATGCCAAAGGTGGTATCCAGGGTCTCATTAAACCAAGCTATTCACCTGCCTACCATCTTTCCAAATCCACAAAACAAAGGGGAAAAGCTTCTGCACACCCTGGACATACACAGACAGTTGCGCTACTACTTGGACAGAACTAAAAGTTACAGAAAAACTGACCAGCTGTTTGTAGCATATGCTGCTAGTGCACAAGGAAAAGCAATTTCAAAACAGACAATTTCTAAATGGATAGGAAATTGCATTTGTTTTTGTTACTCCTTTCATGGAAAAACTGTACCAGCTAACATTAGACCTCATTCGACCAGAGCCACAGCCACCTCCACAGCCTTCTTAAGAGGGATGGCTACCAAGGACATTTTTGAAGCTGCTACATGGAGCTCCGTGCATACATTTTCCAAGCATTACAATTTACCTTTATATTCCAGATCCAGAGCAGGCTTTGCTACAGCAGTCCTGCAGGGCATTTTAACTACACCATCCTTTACATAGATCCTGCACCCCTAGATTGGCTATGGTATTCTACCCATATGTGATGACTGCAGATGCATCCTTGAAGGACATAGTACAGTTTTGTACCTACTATAAATGTAGATGTCCGATAGGTATGCATCTGCAGTCAGGTTTACCCTCCCTCCTTCCCCTCTGTGGTATTTATTGGGTACTTATCCCTCTCATAGCTTGCTGGGGTTATCTATTATGGTGTATTTGTTTTATATATATATATATATATATATATATACATATATATATATATATATATATATATATATATATATATATATATATATATATATATATATATATATATATATATATATATATATATATATACACACATATATATCTCTGTGCATGTTTGGAATTTATTGCATTTCTCCAAATTTAGCCTTCCTTAGAGGGCACCTGGCATCTGGGGGCAAGAAAAACTGAGGAAGATGGCGTCGGCTGACGCTTTTATACCCCAGGCGCTCTGACGTCGGGGAAAGGGCGACAACAGCCGACGCCGGACCCAGACTTTGGAATCCGGCCGACCGAAGGGCTGCCTGAGGCAGGACAACCCCATGCGTCATGACTGCAAATGCATACCTATCGGACATCTACATTTATGGTAGGTACAAAACTGTACTTTCTGCAGGGCCTCATAGCCGCTCCTACTGCTGTCTATTTCCAGCCTCCCAACCATAGCTTTGGGACTGTACCCAAATGTAATGACTGCAACAGTGAAACACGAAGAACATAGTACAGTTGTGTACACTTACCATAAATGGTAGATGTTCAAGTGTATTCACTGTTGCAGTCCAGGTTACCCACCCGCCTTCCCCCTTTTTTCTTTTGGATCTTATCTTTCCTTCTTTGATTTATACTACCTATGTGGTGTATTTGCTTATAGATGAAGGTAAAATTTATATTGGTGCATTTCTGAATATATATATAAAGTTTGGCTAGCCTTTTTGGGGGCACCTGACATCTGGGGCAAGAAAAACTGAAGAAAATGTCGTCTGCTGCTTCTTTTATACTCCTGACAACCTGACGTCAGGGAAGGGGCGACAGCAGCTGACGCAGGACCCAAGACTTTGGAATTCAGGCCTGCTGAGGGCAACCTGCCAGCAGGATTACCCAAATGTAATGACTGCAACAGTGAATACACTCGGACATCTACATTTATGGTAAGTGTACACAACTGTACTTTCTTGGTACCCAGATAGGACAAGGCCTGGCAGCCAATACTGGATTTATCAATTTTGAACACATACCTGGGCATTCCAAAATTCAAAATGCTGACTTTACAGCAGCTTCTGCCCATGCTGGGCAAGAATGCTTGGCTGGTGACATTAGACCTAAAAGAGGTATACCTGCATGTCCCAATAAGACAGTCGTGCAGAAGATACCTCAGATTCAAGGCTGGCTTAATGCATTACCAATTCTCTGCACTGCCCTTTGGCTTATCTATTGCGCCCAGGGTCTTCACAAAGTGCCTGGCACCAGTAATTGCATTTTGCAGACAAAAACTTATACAAATATACCCTTACTTGGACGACTGTCTCATTCAAGCAGAGAGCAAGGACATTGTTCTTCAACACCTGGCGTTTGTGAAAAGGCTTCTAACATGCCTAGGGTACACAATAATTGAAAAGAAATCTCAACTGGTACTCTCTCAAAAGATAACATTCCTGGGTGCAAGCTTGAATACAACTGCCCAGATGGCTTACCTCACGCCAGACAAGCAAAGGCAACTGACTACTTACTTCAAACTGATGGCGACAAAAACCCAGTTGTCTGCAAGACAAATTCTGCAGGCTTTGGGCTTCATGGCATCCTGCATCCTACTGATTCCATATGTGAGACTGCATATGAGGAAACTTCAATGGTACCTAAAAAGTTTATGGAGTCAACATTCTCAGAGTCTGGAAACAACGATTCCTCTCATACCCTGCCTACAACAGGAGTTTCTATGATGGGCAAAGGCATGTCACCAAAACATGGGACGGGCCTTCACTCTACCCCCTGCCAGCCAAACCTTAACAACAGGCACTTCAGATTATGCCTGGGGGGCCCACATGGCAGGAAGATGCATTCAGGGCATATGGACCCCAAAACAAATGCATCTACATATCAACCAGAAAGAGATGCTAGCTGTTCAAAATGCCCTAACAGCTTTCAAGGACTTACTTCATCCAGGACAACTACTGATAAAGACGGACAACACCATGGTCATGTGGTATATAAACAAGCAAGGGGGCACACACTCTCATACCCCCTTTGCAGATTAGCCATTGCACTGTGGGACACAGCTTTGACCTACAAAATACATCTCCAAGCTCAGTTCCTGCCAGGAAAGCAAAATACTCTGGCAGATGATTTAAGCAGAAACCTTATGGACCCTCACTAGTGGAAACTAAATAAACAAGTCTTCAGCATGATAACAGAGAAATGGGGGAGCCCAGACATAGATCTATTTGCCTCTCCTCAAAATTATCAATTGAAAAGATTCTGCACAAGGACTTTTCACAGACAAGCATGGAAAGTGGACGCCCTATCCTTCAGTTGGAAAAACCTATCCGTTTACGCCTTTCCTCCTCTGCCTCTTCTTCCCAAGGTCCTCCTAAAAGTCAGACAAGAGAAACCAAAGATGATACTAATTGCCCCGGACTGGCCCCGCCAATACTGGTACCCAGTCCTAAGCAACTTGTTTCAATACCCAGCTTGGACCTTACCTCAAACTACTGTCCCAGGAAAACAATCAGATCCTGCACAATCAACTCCAGATACTGAACCTGGCAGCATGGCTGATCATGTAGTTATACAAACAACTCCTCTCAGTAAAGCTGTGATGGATATCATTTTGGAAGCCAGAAGGCCTAGTACTAGAAAATCTTATGCTGATAAATGGAAGAGATTCTGTGCTTGGAATCAAACACAAGGAACTGATGCAGCAGAACCAAATATTCCTCAGATATTACAATACTTAACTGAGATGCTTGACAAAGGCCTATCTTTCTCTTCAGTTAAAATCCATGCCTCTGCCATTTCGGCTCATTACAATACAGAGTCACCAATCTTTTCTCATCCTTTACTAAAGCTGTATCTTAGAGGAGCCAAAAAGTTAAGGCCTCCTAGAAGAGCACCATTACCTGCATGGGACCTCAATTATGTATTGGAAAAGCTCACCCTGCCTCCATTTGAACCAGCTGCTACCGCTGATATAAAGTTCTTATCATGGAAAACAGCTCTGCTACTAGCAATTACTTCAGCAAGAAGAGTTTCACAGGCCCTCATGGCTGGTAGAGCCTTTTATCATATTTTACCCAGACAGGGTGTCTCTGAGGACAAATCCTACATTTATGCTTAAGGTGGTTTCCAGTGTGGTTCTTAACCAAACAGTTCATCTGCCAACCTTTTTATCCAAATCCGCAGAACAAGGGGGATAGAATTCTGCATTCCTGGGACGTACACAGCTTAGATTCTACTTGAGCAGGACTAAAGCTCTAAGAAAAACTGAGCAATTTCTAGTGACATATGCTGCAGGATCAGAAGGAAAGGCTATTTCAAAGCAGACAATTTCAAAGTGGATAAGCCACTGCATCCGCTTCTGCTACTCACACCATGGTAAACCTGTGCCCAAGGGCATTAGGTCTCATTCCACCAGAGCTGCAGCTACTTCAGCAGCCTTTCTCAGAGGAGTACCAACCAAAGACATTCTAGAGGCTGCTACTTGGAGTTCTGTTCACACCTTTACAAAGCATGATCTTTTGCCTCTTTACTCTAAGTTCACGGCAGGCTTTGCCACTGCAGTTCTGCAGGGCCGTATAGCCGCACCTAATGCTGATTAGCTCCCACCTCCCAACCATAGCTTTGGGATTCTACCCAAATGTAATGACCAACAGTGAAACACGAAAAACATAGTACAGTTGTGTACACTTACCATAAATGGTAGATGTTCAAGTGTAGTCACTGTTGCAGTCCAGGTTACCCGCCCGCCATCCCCCAGTCATTCTGGAATTTCTCTTTCCTTCTCTATCTTCTACAACCTATGTGGTGTATTTGCTTGTAAATGAAGGTAAAGTTTACATTGATGCATGTGTGTGTGTTTTTTTTTTTTTTTTTTTTTTTTTTTTTTTTTTGCTACCTTTTTGGGGGCACCTGACATCGGGGGGCAAGAAAAACTAAAGAAAATGGCGTCGGCTGCATGTTTTATATACCCCTGACGACCTGACATCATGGAAGAGGAGACAGCGACCGATGCAGGACCCAAGACTTTGGAATTCAGGCCGACTGAGGGCAACCTGCCAGCAGATTACCCTAATGTAATGACTGCAACAGTGAATACACTAGAACATCAACATTTATGGTAAGTGTACACAACTGTACTTTCTCTGCTTTGACCTTTCTACTGCCCAAAGGATATTTACTGAATGCCTCACTCCTGTCATTGTCCTTTGCAGACTTTGAGGGATACAAATGTTCCCTTGTCTGGATGACCTACTCATTCAGGCTTCCTCTCCTAACAGTCTCTTGTGGGGTCGCCACTTGACCATTTGTCTTTTTCAACATCTGGGGTTCACCATAACCCTCAGGAAATCTGTTCTGACACCCTTCCAGGGTCATATTTCCTGGAGTGCCAGATTCAGACTCTTCCTGCTCCAGAGCTTTTTTTTTTTTTTTTTCTGACAACCTTTTTCCAAACTCTCCTTCCTTGGTCCTCTCTTATGGCCATGGAGTTTCTCTGGGTTCTAGGGGTTTTTTGGCCTCCATTATTCCCATGCTTGCCCTCACCAGGCTATGTTCAATTTCTCCAAATCTTTTGGGTTTCTAATGTCATGACGGGAATGGACCCCATTCCTAAGTCAAAGTATGATAAGTTCATGAAATTAGTATTGTTTCAGTCTCTGTTAGCCAGAAGTGCTCTTTGCAGCACCTGCAATGTGCCCAGGATTCATTGCTCGCATTCATACAGAGTTACATGTATCGCTGACATATCTAAGTACGATTGTAAATTCTCTTTTATAAGACCTATTACTCCTTGGAACTGTCTGGGTATCCCTTAACAGTGCCCTCTTTTCTGACTGCAAATCCTGGTATTTTATGACTTTGTGTCTCTCTCTCTCTCTCTCTTTACATAAGACACTAGTCACTGGATGTAGCAATGTCAGTGATCAGTGCTACTTTTGTCTTTTGCTGGACTACTGTATCTGGTTTTCTTGCATCTAATTTTTGAACTGTTGGTAATGGGTGATCCCATGTGATATAAACATTTTCTGTAATGCTTTGTGGCTCATGTTTCCATTGCCTCTCAGCTATTTCATTATTATAATGTTTGTATAATCCCCAATGCAACAGTCTTGCCACATTATTATGCCTTTCAGTATACAGTCTTTCTGCCATTGGTGTATCACACCCAGCAACATGATGTGCGACTGTTTCAAATTTTGATTTACAAAACTTGCATTTGTCTGTTTCTCCTACATGTTCAATGGATTTTGTGAACCAACATGTACATAGTCCACTGTTCTTTCAGCTTTTAGAGTAAATTTACCTCTCCTTAACCATTCCTGAATTTTTTTTTTCCTGATCAACCTGAGGTTGTGTCGAGTTTTCTGTACTTGCAACTATATTTATGCATTTTCTACATTTCTTGTCTTCTCATCTGATCCTTCACCAGTTGCTGCCTAATTTTTATCTACTTCTGATTTAATTTCCATTCCTGCTTGACACCAATATGCTTCTGCTGAAGTAAGCAGGGAAGTCATCTTAGACTTATTCTCCTCATGTTTTAAAACTTTCACGACGTTTGAATCTTGAGGTCAGCAGACATGTATGCAGTCCTATGAATGCTGATCAATTCATGTAATCAGTTTCTAGGAGGCCCATACCTCCTTCAGAACAGGGAATATATAATCTTGGTATACATGGATTTTTATAAATCATTTGATAAGCATGAAGCATTTTTCTTGTTTTCTTGTCCAGCTGATCCAATACCATTTCGGGCCAGTCAGTCGCTCCAAAACTGTAAATTAGGACAGGAAGAGCAAATTGGTTTAATTGCCTGGACTTTGTTCCTAGATGTCAGAGCTATGTTCAGTATTAATTTTAGTCTTTTAAAACATTCTTACTAAGTTTTATTTGCTTTGTTCATGTTTTATTGTTGATTTTTCATCACTTCCCAAATATTTATACACTCCCACGTGCTCAAGTTTTTATATCACATTCCTGCACAAACTGATAATGTTATGTTGTCCTATTGCGCCTTCATTCTTACCCGTGGGTTTGGAGCCGATCCTCTGCTCTGACTCGGCTGATTACAAAAGCTCAAAGTCTAAATTGGCTCGTAACAAGGTAGGTATCCCATAATGCAGTAGTATCAATCCTCAGCTTTCGTTTGCCACTTTACGAGTGGTGCTTGGTGCCGCAGTTTTCCTGCTTTAAAGGTTGCTTTTGCACATTTATTAAGCCCAAATTACTTTCTTATATAATCTGAGAAAGTTTTGACCACTTGTAGTTGTGCTTTCAGTTCATCATGTGACAAACTATATAGTTTTAAATCATCCAGAAAAAGAA